>NW_015169260.1:179064-198206 GCF_001447785.1 Gekko japonicus
ACTGCGCTCTGGAAAAAGGAAGGGTTAGGATTAAAATGTCAGTAGAGCATGTTGAGTGTTCAGAGTGCTGAAAATTCTTTGTTAGCATCTCTTGGTACCAAGAGGTCCAAACTTTATAAAGTTTGACTAGCGGCCTTGAGCCTCACACTGTGAATCGACTAAGGAAGTTTGTTGTTGATTTTAGAATTGCCTAAGCTTTCAGGCAGGAGGTGCCTGGCTGTAAACCTTGCATGGTTTTCACATCCTGAGCTGCGGTGGCTCAAGTGGTTAAGACGCTGAACTGCAGGCTGTGGAAGGCCAGTAGTTCAGCAGTTCGAGACCCGGGTGCCGCATGACGGAGTGAGCTCCCATCTCTAGTTCCAGCTCCTGCCAACCTAGCAGTTCGAAAGCAAGAAATTGCAAGTAGATAAATAGGTACCGCTTCGGTGGGAAGGGAACAGCGTTCCGTGCGCCTTGGTGTTTAGTCATGCCGGCCACAGGACCACGGAAACGTCTTCGGACAGCGCTGGCTCTTCGGCTTTGAAACTGAGATGAGCACCGCAACCCTAGAGTCGGACTCGACTGGCTTTCGAGCAAGGGAACCTTTACCTTTAGAGCATGTTGAGTGTTCAGAGTGCTGAAAATTCTTTGTTAGCATCTCTTGGTACCAGGAGGTCCAAACTTTATAAAGTTTGACTAGCGGCCTTGAGCCTCACACTGTGAATCGACTAAGGAAGTTTGTTGTTGATTTTAGAATTGCCTAAGCTTTCAGGCAGGAGGTGCCTGGCTGTAAACCTTGCACGGTTTTCACATCCTGTACATCCCTACAGAGCTCACCACGTGGTTTTCGCCTGAGAAACAGTGACCGATCTATCTTGTCACTCAGGATGTCGGTGAGGATCAAATGAGAACTCTGCATTACCCTCAGCGTACTGGAGGAAGGGCAGGATTGTATCCGTAACAGTAACCACCATGCAAAAATGCTAATTGGGTCTGTTCCGGTGAAAGCAATCAAGAGACTTGGGCTCCCAGGAAAACTTTTCCGCTTGGAGTAGTGAAGTGTGGGAGCGAAGAAGCGGTTGAAAAATGAGCACCCTAATGCACGGTGAGCCCAGGCTCTTTCAGATTGAGGCTGGCCTGCCCTCCGCCCATGAATGAGCATTCCCCTCCGTTCCCCTGGATGTACCTGGGTGGCAGGGCAGGGGCAAAAGTCCTCAACTTCTCCCCCTGAAGAGCAATGCTCTCCCTCTAAGCTTGTGAGCAAAATTCTACTTTGTGAGCGAGCGATTTGGCTTACGGTATAACTCAGTCTGCTCTGGAGCCACCCTTCCTGAGCGAAGACAAAAATGTGTGAGCCGGAGGCTAAAAAAACAGTGAGCTTGCTCACACTAACTCAGCTTAGAGGGAACGCTGCTGAAGAAGAGAGCGGTGACTCAGGGAAGCTCCTACCCTGCCACCTATTCTGTTCATCTTTAAGGTGCTACTGGACTCTCGCTCTTTTCTAGCAACTCCTTGTGCCTGGGACGTGTTGCTGTTAGGGTTGCCAGTCTCCAGGTGGGGGCTGGAGATCTCCCGCTATTGCAGTTGGTCTGTGGGTGACCGAGATCAGTTCCCCTGGAGAAGATGGCTGCTTTGAATGGTGGACTCTCTGGAGTTATAGTCTGCTGGGGTCCCGTTTCTCCACAAACCCCGCCCTCCCCAGGCTCCACCCTCAAAAACGCTCTGGCTGCTATTGGTTTTTAGGTGGCATGGGGGGGGAAAGCATTTGCTTGGTGGCTGCTGCTGCACCACTGCCTGGAAAGTTTAACAAGTATAGGTGGAGTGGAGAAAGGGGCGATTGTGGCTTTTTGTTCACTGTCCGAGGGGTTCTAGGCAAACGCTTGCAAAAACTCAATGGTTCTTTGTCGAGCTGTCCAAAGAAAGCTTGTGGAAAGAATGCTGGCTGAGCTGAACTCCGGGTCGTCTGCCCATCACTGATATTTAAAATCCTGTCCTTTTTGTGTACTCCTCTCTAGCCAGGGCTGCTACAGTTAGAGGCTGGTTTCCTTAAACCCAGTCTTTACTAGAGATGTAAAATTTCCGGAAATTTTGAAGCTCGGAAAAAAACCAGTTTTTTTCCGGGAAAAAACGGAAATTTTCAGAAAAATTGAAAAAAACGCTACATTAGCATTTCTTTTGTTTTTTCTAGATTGAAAGTCATTCTGTTACTTTAGGAACATAAAATATGACTTATGGACATTTTTACTTGGCATGAAATTATCACAACTAGCATATTAAAAATATAGTGTATCCAAACATTTATTACAAACAGAATACACATCCACATGCAAAAACAACACTGAAACTTATTTATTTTCTTCTGACAATCGCACCTCCTAAAGGAAGGAATGCATCTTGTTCTTGCATTGGAGAATTCAGTTTGCAACCTAGGACTTGCTTGTCCTCAGTGCACAGAAATTAGATCAATCTGATACCATATATATATATTAGAAATATTTGGAAAATATTTGAACACCTTGTCTTAAAATATTTTATTCATCATGTTAAAATAAAACATTCCATAATCAATTTTTTTCTTTTTTCAATTTTTCCAATTTTTCGGAAAAAAACAAAAAAGCTTCAGGAAAAAAATGGGAAAAAAACGTTTTTTCCCCAAATTTTTCCGGTTTTTTTCCGAGCCTTCACATCTCTAGTCTCCACACACCACACCCTTCTCTCTTTTGTTTCAAGTGGGTAGCCATGTTGGTCTGCAGAAGAAGAGCGAGATGCAAGTCCTGGAGCACCTCGTAGGCCAAGGGCGGCCAAACTGTGGCTTGGGAGCCGCCCGTGGCTCTTTCACACATATCATGTGGCTCCCAGCAGGGCGGCTGGGGAAGCTAAATATCATTAGCAAACAGATATCACTGGACAAATAAATTATCATCATCCATGTCTTGCTTTTACCGCTTTTGTTATAATTTTTGGCAGTCCCATTTAATGTCAATAAAAAGCGAATTGGCATATCTCCCAGTAAAAACGTGCAATATCTGTTCATGCCTTGCGGCTCTCAGACACCTGACCTTTATTCTTTGTGGCTCTTACGTTAAGCAAGTTTGGCCACCCCTGTCATAGGCCCACAAGATCTCCAGAGTATACACTTTCAAGAGTCAAAGCTCCCTTCATCAGATACAAGGCATCAGAGGGAGCTTTATATCTCACAGAGGGAGCTCTGACTCTTGAAAAGCTCATACCCTGAAACTCTTTTTGGTCCCTTGAGGTGCTACTGGGCTCAAATCTAACTATTTTACTACAGTCCAACACAGCTACCGTCTGAAACCACCGTGGAAGGTCTTGTTGGTCTTTAAAGGGCTACTGGACTCAACTCTCGCTCTTATCTCCTGTTCTGACCTCTCATTGTAATTTGTTCCCGGCCTAGCTTTGAGAGGCTCTCGCTTCCTCTTGGCTCCCGTGATTCTCTTTAATAACGGGTTGCCATAGAAGAAACAGATGGGTTGTAGAAAACAGTAGTGGAAATAACTGGGGACAAGATTGCTTCGGCATTTTCCCTTCCACTTTTTATTGCGTTCTAGGGAGGTAGAAAAGGAGCTGCGGTGGCTCAAGTGGTTAAGACGCTGAACTGCAGGCTGTGGAAGGTCAGTAGTTCAGCAGTTCGAGACCTGAGTGTGCTGCATGACGGAGTGAGCTCCCATCTCTAGTTCCAGCTCCTGCCAACCTAGCAGTTCGAAAGCAAGACATTGCAAGTAGATAAATAGGTACCACTTTGGTGGGAAGGGAACAGTGTTCCGTGCGCCTTGGTGTTTAGTCGTGCCGGCCACATGACCACGGAAACGTCTTCGGACAGCGCTGGCTCTTCGGCTTTGAAACAGAGATGAGCACCGCAGCCCTAGAGTCGGATTTGACTGGCTTTCGAGCAAGGGAACCTTTACCTTTACTTTAGGGAGGTACACTCCCCCCCCCGCTTGCCTTTCCCCCCGTCTTTCAATTGCTGTCTGAATTTCCTTACACTAACCTGTGGCAGGGCGAAGAAAAGATTCAAGGTGAAACGTTGCAGCTGGCGGAATCTTCCAGTTTTAAAACAGAAGCCATTTAAAAACCAGAACAATAAACGATTACGTTTTTACAAATGTCCCAGTCCGGCTTACTGCCCCATGCTGGCTCAGTAGCTTTCACACAGGTCCCGGAATCTTCCACTCATTCAGCTCCATGCCTTGTGTCTTTTTTTCCATACCTGATACGATCTGAAACGCTGCAGTTTTGCAAACTTTCAAAAGAGTACACTGTCTTAGCTCTGACTCTGATTGGCTTTCTTCGAGTTCTTAATCACATTAATGGGTCGTACACACTGAGATGGCAGGATTACGTGAGAACTCATTGTTTAAGCATGCCCTCGACGAGGCGACATTTCGTCAGCTTTTGCGACTGGAATCATTCAGACGCTTCAGGGCTGCCCATGTAAAAGAAATGGGTGATGGAAATATAGAGGTCTAAAGCCAAACGCGTAGCATAGTGTGAGATCACTGGAATGTGTTTTAGCCTCACTTTTTAACCTTCTTCATTACCTCTTTGTGTTGCAGTGATCAGGGAAAACATGGCTACCAATTGGCTTGGCAGCATCGTCTCCATCAACTGCGGAGACAGCTTGGGTGTCTACCAGGGTAGAGTATCGGCCGTGGACCAAGTCAGCCAGACAATCTCACTGACGCGGCCTTTTCACAATGGGGTCAAGTGTTTGGTGCCAGAGGTCACCTTCAGGTAAGTTTCTGCCAGCTATGACAAGTGACTCGAACATTACAAACCATCTCAGAAAATATACAGAGACGTACAAGCAGCTATCAATGTGTGCATGCAATTCACAGTTTTTCATTTGCGGGAAGTGGACAGGTGCCAGGTCTAGGCAGATATGTCGTTTTCATTCTGAAGCATTTCAGTCCAAAATGTATACCTTCCAAATTGGGGGAAAGACTTGAGCTATCTTTGGAACAAGCTTAATCCACGACCTGGCTAAACTTGAAAAGTTTTTTAAAAAACCAACAGATTTTGGTGGGCCCCTGACCTGGATAGTCCAGGCAAGCCGGATCGCGTCAGATCTCGGAATCTAAGCGGGGTCGACTCTGGCAAATACTTGGATGGGAGACCTCCTTGGAATATCAGAGGTGGAAGGTGGGGGCAGGCTTTATTCAGCCACCTCTCTGAACATCCTCCAGTCCCCCAGTAGGAGTCAGTCACCAAGGTCGCCATGACTTCCAGGTGCTCACACGCACACGTACATATGAAAAATACAAAAAACATCCAGGTTTTGGTGGTAGTACTTACATGCGTCATGGTCTTTACAATTCTACTATTGGAATTTGAGCCATAACAGCTGGAAACGTTTGAAAGAAATAACAAACTGAATATCCCTCTCTCTTTACCAATAGCCTGCAAAGTGTGTGCGCGCGTGTGTGCGTGCATGTGTGTAGTTGGAGAAATAGCCCTTATTTCCAGTTCCTCTAGTGCTATTTATTTACTGTTTCCTAACAGTGCTATTTACTGTTTACTAACTCTCTAGTGCTATTTATTTACTGTTTACTAACAAGGAAAGCAGTGTCCCTTGATTTCTGACAGTCTGTATGCAGGAGAAAAGGAACTTTCTTCCACTATTCTCTTCTTCCGGTAGCATGGGTAGTCTGGAGCTTCACAGTTGGAACAGGATTATGGGAGCTGTCCGTTTGTCGTCTGGGGCAGGGACATGGAAGCAGTGGGGGAGGGGGGAACCCAGCTTCCCGATAAGAAGTTGACAGCCGTTTCCTTACCTTGCTGAAAAGTAGAAGAGAGTCCAAAATCAACAAGCGAACAGCGGCATTTTATGAATTGACCTTTTTGCCGCATTGTTTGCGTATGATTTAACAGGCAGATACGGCCCTGGTTGGAAACAAGGATTAAATAACTGTTGTTTTTTCTCTCTCGAGGGCTCCGTTTCCTTTTGAGAGAGCGGAGTTAGAAAGGAGCACGTCTTTAACGTTTGAGAGGTTCATAAAAGCCTGTGTCGTTGTCCAGGGCAGGGGTCCCCAGCCTTTTTGAGACTTTGGGGCACCTTTGGAATGCTGAGACAAGAGGGGTGGGCACAGCCACAAAATGACTGACCCAAGAGGTGGTGCGAATCACTCAGTGTCACGGGGTGAGGTCATGCATAACTCTAATAGTCACCATTGTTCCCTCTAAGCTGAGTTAGTGTGAGCTAGCTCACAGCTTTTTAGCCCCCGGCTCACGCATTTTTGTCTTAGCTCAGGAAGAATGGCTCCGGAGCACCCTGATTTCTGCAGTAGCCAAATTGCTTGCTCACAACTTTCATACCAGTAGCTCACAAAGTAGGAGTTTTGCTCACAAAACTTCACAGCTTAGAGGGAACATTGTCACTGTAGATTAAGGTGGGCAGCTGCGTTGGTCTGAAGCAGTAAAACAAAGTTTGAGTCCAGCGGCACCTTTAAGACCAGCAATGTTTTATTCAAGGTGTGAGCTCTCGTGTGCAAAGCACACTTCATCAGACACTAGAATGGAATTGCAGATTGCCGTTGTACATGTAGGGAGTAAGTTGTTACATTAGCATGCAAAATAGCGAAGGTGTTTTTTTAACATACAAAGAATGACAAGCTTGGTGTCTGGGTATGACAAGCTTGGTGTCTGGTTATCATCCGTTTGGGTTTGACTGGGGGGGGGGAAGTAACATTCCAGTGTCTGACGAAGTGTGCTTTGCACATAAAAGCTCACACCTTTAATAAAACTTTGTTGGTCTTAAACAGGGGTGGCCAGACTTTCTTAACATAAGAGCCACGTAGAATAAACATCAGATGTTTGAGAGCCGCATGACATGAACAAATATTACGGACATGGGGTTTTTTTTTTAAAATGCAAATTTGCTTTTTATTAACATTAAAAATGAGACTGCCAGAAATACAAACAAAAGGGGTAAAAATAGATGTCGGTGATGTTATTTATTCGTCCAGTGATATTTGTACGGTTGTGCGGGGGCTTTGAGGATGCATTTAAAGTTAAAATTGCTTTCTTTCTCTGGTCTCTCCCCCCCCCCACCTCAAGCCTACCCAGGAAGGGGAACACTGGCTGGGGAAGGGAAGACCGATCGGGGAGGCCTGACTCCCCTTCGCTTCCCCAGCCGCCCTGCCAGGAGCCACAGAATAAGTGTGAAAGAGCCACATGTGGCTCCCGAGCCACAGTTTGGCCGCCCCTGGTCTTAAAGGTGCCACCGGACTCTAATTTTGTTCTAATAGTAACTATTCAGCATTTCACGTGGAAGCTCTTTTTAACTGGGTTAACAGGATGCCAATCAGCATATTGTTTAAAAGTATTTCCTTGTGTACACAAAGCTTACTTTCAGTCGCACAATGAAGCGCTGAGGTGGCAGCTACTGCTGAAGCCAGTTTTTAAGAATCTGCTCGTGTAATCAGATCTCCAGTGGCCAATCATAAGCCACCCTGGGCACAAGCACCACCTGGCCCCGCCCACTTCCTAAAAACGCTTGGCGGGTGCCCGGAAAGGTGTCGGTGGGCACCACGTTGAGGACCCCTGGTTCCAGGGGTTGTGTGTGTGGTTGCGTGTGATATTTTAGTGGAAACACACACCAGGAAGCCAATTCCCGTGACATGAAATTAAGTCACTTGCAGCATTCCGTTTCTGCAGGGCTCAAATTCGTACTGTGCAGGTATGAGGAAGAGCTGCGTAGGCAGCGACGAAATCACGTCAGGCCTGCCTTTGTTGCGTTAAGGGGGTTAGATTTTTTTAAAAAAGAAAGCGAATGAAAGCTAGCTTCTTTGAGCAGGCTGAATTCTTACCTTCTGAGGAGAAATAGGAATGTGCAAAGGGCTGAATAATCCCCAGGCGAGTTGGAAGACCCCGGGTCTTATGCTTGCACCGTTGTAGCAGATTTAGAAGAAGAAGAAGAGATTGGATTTATACCCTGCCCTTTACTGCCCAAAGGAGTCTCAGAGCGGCTTACAAACTCCTTTCCCTTCCCCTCCCCACAACAGACACCCTGTGAGGTGGGTGGGGCTGAGAGAGCTCTGACAGAAACTGCTCTTTTTCAAGAACAGCTGTGCCAGAACTATGGCTTGCCCAAAGTCATCCAGCCAGGTGCAAGTGGACGAGTGGGGAATCAAACCTGGTTCTCCCAGATTAGAGTCCGTGCACTTAACCACGACACCAAACTGGCTCTCGAGTGTTCTGGAGCATGTTGGAATATGTGTCCCGAAGCCAAATCCTTGCACTGATTTAGAAGCTGTAATTCTCTCCACTCCTCTGTGGATTCTCTGTTAATAACTTCATTGGCCGGGATATGGCCTGTTCAGCAGATTGAAAACTTTATTCTCAAATTCTGGATGTAGTCAGAACTCGAACAGCCGCTGAATTGTTATACAAGCTCCAACTTGTCAACTCTGGGAATAAATCCTGATTCCCTCCTGCCCGTGTTTCTTTTTTTAACGCAGTGCTTTAATATTTACTTTCAGCGATCAAAGCTTTTTGCACACATCTCAGTCATTCTTACAATAGTACGGTGTAAGGCAGTCCAGTATTATTGTCACACTTTAGGAGGGGGGTGGAGGAAGTGGTTTTCCTAACATCTCCTAATGAGCTTATGACAGATGAGAGATTTGAACCCATGACCTCCTGGGTAGAAGCTTATTTTCTTAGCTACTGTATGGCAACAGTCTTAAAGATGGGAGTTGCTTGCTTGCGAAAATAACTTCATTTCTAACCTGAAGAACGCCTCAAAGTTTTGATTCTCCCCCACCGGCCACCACTTTAAGTATTTGAGAAACTTCACTGAGGCAGGGTATGTTTTTATAATTTGTAGATGATGCTGTCAGGTGTCAGCGGACATGGCGAAATAAGCATAAGAAGAGCCCTTGCTGGATCAGACCGAGAGTCGATCTAGTTCAGCCTCCTGTCGCACACAGTGGCCAACCAGTTCCTCTGGAGGGCCAACAACAGGGCATAGAGGCCAAGGGCTTCATAAGAACATCAGAAGAGCCCTGGTGGATCAGACCAGGGGTCCATCTAGTCCAGCATCCTGTCTTGTACAGTGGCCAGCCAGTTCCTCTGGAAGGCCAACAACAGGGCAGAGAGGTTGAGGCCTTCATTAGAACATCAGAAGAGCCCTGCCGGATCAGACCAGTAGTCCATCTAGTCCAGCCTCCTGTCTCACACTGTTGACAAACAGTTCCTCTGGAGGGCCAACAAGAGGGCACAGAGGCCAAGGCCTTCCTAAGAACATCAGAAGAGCCCTGCTGGATCAGACCAGGGGTCCATCTAGTCCAGCATCCTGTCTCACACAGGGGCCAACCAGTTCCTCTGGAGGGCCAACAACAGGGCAGAGAGGCCGAGGCCTTCCTAAGAACATAAGAAGAGCCTTGCTGGATCAGACCAGTGGTCCATCCAGTCCTGCTTCCTGTCTCACACAGGGGCCAACCAGTTCCTCTGGAGGGCCAACAACAGGGCACAGAGGCCAAGGCCTTCATAAGAACCTCAGAAGAGCCCTGCCGGATCAGACCAGTGGTCCATCTAGTCCTGCTTCCTGTCTCACACAGGGGCCAGCCAGTTCCTCTGGAGGGCCAACAACAGGGCCTAGGGGCTGAGGCCTTCCCCTGATGTTGCCTCCTGGCTCTAGGATGCAGAGGATTACTGCCTCTGAATATGGAGGTTTCTCTCAACCACCATGGCTATTACCCATTGATAGACTTATCCTGCATGAATGTATCTAATCCCCTTTTAAAGCTGTTTCTTCCTGCGGCCATCACTACTATGTCTGGCAGAGAATTCCACACTTTGTGTACAGTGGGTTTTTTTGGGCCATCCTGAACCTACTCCCCATCATCTCCATTGGAAGCCCTCGAGTTCTCGTATCTTGGGAGAGGGAGAAAATTTTTTATCTCTGTCAACCCCCATAGGGTTTTCAAGGCAAGAGACATGATGCAGAGCTGGTTTGCCATTGCCTGCCTCTGTGTCACGACCCTGGTATTCCTTAGCAGTCTCCCATCCGAGGACTAGCCTGGCCCAACCCTGCTTAGCTTCCAAGATCCGATGAGATCGGGCTAGCCTGGGCAATCCAGGTCAGGTCCTGTTTTGATAAGAGTGCACCAAAATCGCTCCATCCCAGGGAACCGATCCTTATTTCCCCCATTTGCATAGCGTTTTCAGTATGGGTAAGAAAGTATTTTATTTATGTATTTATTTTATTGGATTTTAACTGGCCACCCCCGCCAAAACAAGGGCTCAGGGCTGTGTAGATCCCGATTCATACAATCCAGAATCAGTGTTCCCTCTAAGCTGAGTTAGTGTGAGCTAGCTCACAGTTTTTTAGCCTCTGGCTCACACATGTTTCCCTTTGCTCAGGAAGGAGGGCTCCAGAGCAAACTAATTGATGCAGCAGCCAAATCACTCGCTCACAACTTTCATACCAGTAGCTCACAAAGTAGAATTTTTGCTCACAAGACTCCACAGCTTAGAGGGAACATTGTCCAGAACTAAACATATAAAAACCAGTAAAACACACTAATTAGGAACATAAGAGAAGCCAATGTTGGATCAGGCCAACGGCCCATCGAGTCCAAGACTCTGTGACACACAGTGGCCAAAACCAGTGTTCCCTCTAAGCTGAGTTAGTGTGAGCTAGCTCACAGTTTTTTAGCCTCCGGCTCACACATTTTTTGTCTTAGCTCATGAAGGACGGCTCCAGAGCAAACTAATTTATGCAGTGGCCAAATCGCTCGCTCACAACTTTAATGCCAGTAGCTCACAAAGTAGAATTTTGGCTCACAGGACTCCACAGCTTAGAGGGAGCTTTGGCCAAAACCACCAGGTGCCATCAGGAGGTCCACCAGTGGGGCCAGGACACTAGAAGCCACCCCACTGTTGACCCCCCCAAGCACCAAGAATACAGAGCATCCCTTGCCCCAGCCTGTGAGTCCCTATCTATACCTTGTGGCTAATAGCCACTGATGGACCTCTGCTCCATATGTTTCTCCAATTCCCTCTTGAAGCCGTCCATGCTTGTAGCCGCCGCCACCTCCTGTGGCAGTGAATTCCATGTGTTAATCACTCTTTGGGTGAAGAAGGACTTCCTTTTATCCGTTCTAACCCGACCGCTCAGCAATTTCATTGCGTGCCCATGAGTTCTTGTATTGTGAGAAAGGGAGAAAAGTACCTCTTTCTCGACCTGCTCTGTCCCATGCATAATCTTATAAACCTCGATCATGTCACCCCCTCAGCCGTCGTCTCTCCAAGCTAAAGAGCCCCGAGCGCTTTAACCTAAAAGATGGCGTTAAAATTTTCCACAGTGCCACTGCCTCATGGGGGTGGGGTGGGGTGGGGAGTCAGGGAGTGGGAGTGCCGGAAGGATGTAACTGTCGCCATCCTCAATCAAACCCCCGGAGGAACATCTCTGCCTTACAGGCCCTGCGGAACTGTAACGAGTCCCGCAGGGCATGGATGTTCTCCGGCAGAGAGTTCCAGGTTGGAGCCAGGGCAGAAAACCCCCTTGCTCTGGTCGAGGACACCCAGACATCTCTCGGGACCGGGACCACCAGTAAATTCTGATCTACCGATCGTGTGTGTGTGTATGTGTGTGTCAGTGCTCCCTCTAAGCTGAGTCAGTGTGAGCAAGCTCACAGTCTTTTAGCCTCCGGTTCACACGTTTTTTGGTCAGGAAGGAGGGCTCCAGAGCAAACTAATTGATGCAGTTAGCCCAATGGCTCGCTCGCAACTTTAACGCCAGCAGCTCACAAAGTAAGAATCTTTGCTCACAGGACTCTCTGCAGCTTAGAGGGAGCATCGGTGTGTGTGTGACAGCTCCGAGGAGTCTGCTTGCCTTGCGAAACTTGACAAACTGGTTCTGGGTCCCTGTCCGTGAATGCGCGTTGATTCCCGAATCTTGGTGCTTCCCTTTCTTTGTTTTCGTCCTGGCGCGCTTCCCTGCCGTGGCATGCACTGTCAATAGAATGATAACCTGGCACAAGTTCTTACCGGTTTTTTCCCTTCCAGGGGTAACTGCCCCCCCCCCAGCCTTGCGTTCCCGTAAACCCAGGTCACGGCTGGGCCGCTCACACCTTGCTTGGCCCTCTTCCTGTCTGCAGGGCGGGTGACATCACCGAGTTGAAGATCCTGGAGATTCCGGGCCCCGGCGGTAACGGGCCACGCGGGGACTTCCAGCAGAACGACCTTGGTATGTCCAGTGTTGGGTTCCCAGGAAGCGCCAGCCAGAACGGCACCGGGAAGCTGCTGAAGAAAGCCGGCTCTTCCAGCAGCGCCCCCCAGAACATCCCCCGGAGGGCGGACGCGAGAAGTCAGGACGTAGCCGTTTCCCCCCAGCAGCATCAGTGTTCCAAGAGCTACATGGATCGGCACATGGAGTCCCTGAGTCAGTCGAAAGTCTTCCGCCGGAGGCACAACTCGTGTGAGTGTAGTGGCCACGTGGGGCTGTCCTTCCCCTTTGGGCTGGCTAACAGGCAAAGTTCTCCTAAGTGTCTTGCCACGTTGCCAGAAGGAATCTTAACGTTTTTGTGTCCATGTCGCTGCCTGCTTCTCTCTCTTGGAGGTCTGCAGCTGGGCTTTGGGCATAACCCAGTGACTGCATGCTGTAAGTCCCCAGTTCCATTCCCAGCATCTCCAGTTATGAGGACCATGCAGGAGGTGATAGGAAAGACCTTGATCTGAGACCCTGGCTCGGTGGTAGAGCCTCTGCTTGGCATGCAGAAGGTCCCAGGTTCAATCCCCGGCATCTCCAGTTATAAGGGCCAGGCAGGAGGTGATGGGAAAGACCTTGACTTGAGACCTTGGCTCAGTGGTAGAGCATCTGCTTGGCATGCAGAAGGTCCCAGGTTCAATCCCCAGCATCTACAGTTAAAAGGGCCAGGCAGTAGGTGATGGGAAAGACCTTGACTTGAGACCCGGGCTGAGGGGTAGAGCATCTGCTCGGCATGCAGAAGGTCCCAGGTTCAATCCCTGCCTCTCCAGTTAAAAGGGCCAGGTAGGAGGTGATGGGAAAGGCCTTGACCTGAGACCCTGGCTCAGTGGTAGAGCATCTGCTTGGCATGCAGAAGGTCCCAGGTTCAATCCCCGACATCTCCAGTTCAAAGGACCAGGCAGTAGGTGATAGGAAAGACCTTGACCTGGGACCCTGGCTCAGTGGTAGAGCGTCTGCTTGGCATGCAGAACATCCCAGGGTTACGTCCCTTGCCTCTCCAGTCGGAAGGACCAGGCAGTTGATGATGGGAAAGACCTCTACTGAATGGTGGGACCTTCTGCATACAAAGCAAATGTTCTGAGTTGGACCCCCAACATCTCCAGCTGAAAGGGTCAGATATTAGGTGATGGAAAACCTTTTCTCTGAGACCCTCTGCCAAACAGAGCAGACAGTGCTGATGAGCTAGTGGTCTGACTTGATAATAAGGCAGTTTCATGTGTTCCTTCTGGTCTAAAGCGGGATGTGATATATGAAGCTCGTCCTGCTGGCTTTGTGGATGTCCAGGGGTCACCCAGGCAGGTCTGAGGGAGGCTTTTGCGCTGTCGTCAGCTTTTCCGTAAAGGCCACTTGCTTTTCTGGCAAGTGTCAATTTTCAAAATATTCTTACTCGCCAGGAGTACTCAAGTCTGCAGTGGCTCAAGTGAGAAATGCCAGATAACAGAGTTTGGAGCATAGAGACTAGGAGAGGGGGCCTAGAGCGTAATCTGCAGGTGACATCACGTCCTTCCAAGGCAGGGCTTGGAACACTAAAACAGCTGAACAGGAAGGAGAAACTGAAATGCACGATTTCTGCCCTTCGAACTGGCCATGCGTGTCTTTGGAAACTGACTAGCCCAGGGCTGCAACAGAGAGGAGATGGTTCCCTATTGGTGAGGAACACACCATCCTCTTGCTAATCTAGTTCCAGGATTTGGGATTGGTTCAGATGTCCCAGCCCTTGCACGAGCCCCTCCCCTTTTATGCATTTATTGAGGATTGTAGAGTTGGAAGGGATCTCCAGGGTCATGTAGTCCAATCCCCAGTGTATTTGAAGTGACCCTAGGGTTGCCAGCTGTGGGGAGGGAAATACCTGGAGGTTTGGGGGAATGGAGCCTGAGGGGGCAGGGTTTGGGGAGGGGAGGGACTTTGTGCCACAGAGTCCACCTTTCAAAGTGGCCATTTCCCCCCAGGCGAACTGATTGCCGTCGCCTAGAGAATCAGTCGTAGTAGTGCGAGATCTCCAGCTGCCGCCTGGAGGTTGTCAACCCGAAGTGATCCTGAGCAATGTTCCTGCTAAGCTGTGGAGTCTTGTGAGCAAAAATTCTATTTTGTGAGCTACCGCCATTAAAGTTGTGAGCGAGAGATTTAGCTACTGCAGAAATCAGTTTGCTCTGGAGTCATCCTCCCTGAGCCGAGACAAAAATGTGTGAGCCGGAGGCTGAATACTGAGAGCTAGCTCACACTAACTCAGCTTAGAGGGAACACTGATCCTGAGCAGTGTTCCCTCTAAGCTGAGTTAGTGTGAGCTAGGTCACAGGTTTTTTTAGCCTCCGGCTCTCACTTTTTTTTTTGTCCCAGCTCAGGAAGGAGGGCTCCAGAGCCAAACTAATCGACGCAGCAGCCAAGCCGCTCGCTCACAACCTGAATGCCAGTCGCTCACAAAGGAGGATCTTTGCTCACAAGACTCCACAGCTTAGAGGGAGCAGATGACCAAGTAAACTTTCGGAAGGTCGAGGAACCCATAGGAGAGGACGGGGATAAAACGTTCTGCCGGTTTTTAAAGTTCTTCTTCAGAGCTTCGCCCTGCACTGAACGAGCCGGAGCTGACCTTCCGGTGCCCGGTGGTGTGCGTGCGAAGGCAGGGGGCAGAGATAACCACTTATCTTCCCTCTCTTTCCTTAACGCCGGGGTGAAAGGAATCCATAAACAAACATCAGCGAGAGAGGCCGCCGCGCAACAATGGCTTGCGTGCGGGGCTGGCGCTGGGCACTTCCACGCCAGGGCTGGCAGCGCCAGCTTTGAAAGGGAGGTATTGCAGGAAGGGCCCGCCAGGGTGGTTTCACGCGCCGCTGGCTGAATAAGCCTGGGAGACCTTGTTTACCTTCTTCCAAGGGAGGTTCTCCTGGCCGGCTGCCAAGGGAAGGAGAGCTTCTGACTCCGGGACGGAGGCACACTCTGTATTTACTTTATTGATACCCTGCCTTTCTCCCCCAGTGGGGAAGCAAAGCCGGCTTACGCCGTTCGCCTCGCCTGTTATCCTCGCAACAACCCTGTGGGGTAGGTTAGGTTGAGGGTGTATGACTGGCCTACGGTAACCCAGCAAGCTTCTGTGGCAGAGTGGGGATTCAAATTTGGGTCTCCAAGATCCTCTTCTGATGCTTTTGATTTGATTTGATTTGATTTCCCCCACTCCCGCCCATGCAGCTGCTGGTGTGACCTTGGGTCAGTTACAAGTTCTCTCAGAGCTGTTCTTTTAAGAGCAGTCCTCGAAAAAGCTCTCTCAGCCCCACCTACCTCACAGGGTGTCTGTTGTGGGGAGGGGAAAGGGAAGGTGATTGTAAGCTAATTGTAAGCCTCCATGCTGGCTCTTAGTGGTTAAGAGCAGCGGACTCTAATCTGGGAGATCCGGGTTTGATTCCCCACCCCTCCACATGCAGCTTGCTGGTGTGACCTTGGGTCAGTCACAGTTATCTTTGAGCTGTTCTCTCGAGAGCAGTCTTCAAAAGAGCTCTCACAGCCCCACCTACCTCACAGGGTGTCTGTTGTGGGGAGGGGGAAAGGGATTGTAAGCCGCTCCGAGACTCCTTCAGGTAGTGAAGGGCAGGGTCGAAATCCGATCTCTTTTCTGTTCTTCTATATCATGCTGGGTCTAAAGCAGGGGTTCTTAACTTGGGGTCCGTGGATTTCAAGGATGGGAAAAACAGTTCAGGGGGTCCGTGACCTGGATGGGGGGGGGGGAATCACGCCTTTATTTTCACTAACCTCTAACTGAAATTTAGCATCTCCTTCAATGATGAATGTAGGCAACAAACCGCAGTCGTGTTAGCAGTAGCTGTGACTTTGTCACCAATAGAAATCACAGGTGTCTTCAAATCATATTACCGTTGTTGAAGATTACCTAGAAATATTGCTTCTACTACTCCCTACTTTGAAATCACGGTGGTTATTAGACTTACCGCTCGGTCACCCATGGTTGCAGATGCCCAGAGGGGTCTGTGGCACAAGAAAGGTTAAGAACCCTTTCTCTGGAGGCAGCTTGATGCACAGACCGGGGGCCAGTGGCCTGTTGTGGATGCCCAAGTTATCACTTTGCCAAGAGGAGCCTTGACCTGGGCTGGCCAGTAGACCTTAAAGGAGCCTCAGCTTGATAAGAGGTGTGGTCCTGTTTGCAGCCTTCCCGCGTAAGAGAAGCCATGTTGGATCAGGCCAATGACCCATCCAGTCCAGCACTCTGTGTCACACAGTGGCCAAAACCCAGGTGCCAACAGGAGGTCCACAAGCAGGGCCAGAACTCCAGAAGTCCCCTCCCACTGTGGCCCCCCAAGCACCAAGAAGACAGAGCATCACTGCCACAGAGTGTTACCTCTATATCTTGGGGCTAATAGCCACTGATGGATATAAGAGCCATGTTGGATCAGGCCAGTGGCCGATCCAGTTCAACACTCTTGTGTGACATAGTGGCCAAAACCCAGGTGCCATCAGGAGGTCCACAAACAGGGCCAGAACTCCCTCTCCCACTGTTGGCCCCCCAAGTACCAAGAATACAGAGCATCACTGCCCCAGGCAGTGTTTTATCTATAAGTAAAGGTTTCCCTTTCTTGAAAGCCAGTCGAATCCAACTCTAGGGGGTGGTGCTCATTTCCGTTTCCAAGCCGAAGAGCCAGCGCTGTCCGAAGACTTTTCCGTGGTCATGTGGCTGGCATGACTAAATGCCAAGGCACACGGAACGCTGTTACCTTCCCACCGAAGTGGTACCTATACCTTGTGGCTAGTACCTACACCTTGTGGCTGATAACCTCTGGTGGACATAAGAACACAAGAGAAGACATGTTGGTTCAGGCCAATGGCCCATCCAGTCCAACACTCTTGTGTGACACAGTGGCCAAAACCCAGGTGCCATCAGGAGGTCCTCCAGCAGGGCCAGAACTCCAGAAGCCCTCCCATTGTTGCTCCTTAAGCACCAAGAATACAGAGCATCACTGCCCTAGGCAGTGTTTTATCTATACCTTGTAGCCACTGATGAACAGAAGAGAAGCCATGTTGGATCAGGCCAATGTCCCATCCGGTCCCACAATCTGTGTCACACAGGAGCCAAAGTCCAGGTGCCATCAGGAGGTCCACCAGCAGGGGCAGAACTCCAGAAGTCGTCCCACTGCTGCCCCCCAAGCACCAAGAATATGGAGCCTCACTGCCCCAGACAGAATGTCTCATCTGTAACTTGTGGCTGATGACCTCTGCTCCATATGTTTCTCGAGCTCCCTCTATGTTTGTAGCGGCCGCTACTTCTTGCAGCAGTGCAATCCTACCCTGCCCCAAATGTTGATAATCTTTAAGGTGCTCCTGGACTCTTGCTCTTTTCTGCTGCTACAGGCAGATGAACACGGCTACCCATCCTGATCTTTCTCCATAGAAGATTGCATTTTAAGAACACAGTGGATCCTCTCCTAGTTTCCCTGGTACCTTGTTTGTTTTGACCCATAGTCATTGCGGATTTATGGCTGAGAAGGTCTGGTCTTGAGAATAAACAGATCGTCCCCGTTCTTAAACCCGAGAGGTTTTCCCCCTCTCCACCTTGTACCAAGTTTGGCGCTTCATTTCAGGAAAGCGCCTCTGGCCCCTCTTAACATGTTTTCTCGTATCAAGCTCTTCCTGAGGCTTGGCGGTGCTTTTGAGGACACCCCCTGATGCGTTTTGGTGTCTGATCTTGACAAGCGATGTCACTTTTGGTTTGCCGCCGCCTTTATAGCTGAGCCAGCAGCCGAATCAGCAGGATTTTGAAGCTGGCAAACCATCGGGGTGGATTAAAACAGCCGACCTCCAGAGCGTGTTTCGCTTTGGAGGGGCCCGATGCTGGCGCGGGTTCAGAATCATCTGTCGGGAGCTTGCAGAGAACATTCAAACTGTGTCCCCCTCAAACTGTGCCCCCCCCCCCGCTCCCGTGACAGATTTTTTGTTCTGTCGGCATTTAGGTGCGAAGCACATTTGACCACTGTTGTGCTTTGCATTGGACACTGCTGATGCTTTTGTTACATTTCCTGGTGTGTGTTTTTTTTAAAGTAGATCCGCGGTCTTCTCTGCTGCGTGTTTGTAGAAGAGTCTGGAAATGTCCGAAGAGCTCAGTTTGGCCACTGCAGACCGTGTCTCAACCGGACTCCCCCTGACCGATCTGAAGAAGTCAGCAGTGACTCTGGTTAAGTGTGCGGTCTCTAATCTGGGAGAACCGGGTTTGATTCCCCACTCCTCCACTCGCACCTGCTGATGTGACTTTGGGTCAGTCACAAGCTCTGGCACAGCTGTTCCTGAAAGAGCAGTTTGTGTCAGCTCCTGGACTCTTGCTCTCGTCAGATCTGAAGACGTGAGCCCTGCCTCACGAAAGCTCCTCCCCTGCCCACAAACGTTAGCCTTTTGAGGTGCTACCGGACTCTTGCTTTTTTTCTACTTTCACTGTCTTGCGACCGCGCTGATGTAGAATCATAGAGTTGGAAGGGGCCACACAGGTCCAACCCCGTGCTCAATGCAAGATCAGCCTAAAGCATCCCTGAGGAGTGTTCGTCCAGCCACTGTTCGAAGACTGCCAGTGAGGGGGAGCTCACCACCTCCCCAGGGCTTCCATTAGAAGATGAACGATCAAGGATATGGGGGCAGGGAATAACCCTTGCCCAAAGGTAACGCTTCCAGTTTGGTGTAGTGGTTAAGGGTGCGGACTCTAATCTGGGAGAACCGGGTTTGATTCCCCACTCCTCCACTTGCACCTGCTGGATGACCTTGGGCAAGCCGTAGTTCTGATAAGAGCTGTTCTTGAAAAAGAGCAACTTCTGTCAAGAGCTCTCTCAGCCCCACCTACCTCACAGGGTGTCTGTTGTGGGGAGGGGGAAGGAAAAGGAGTTTGTAAGCCGCTCTGAGACACCTTTGGGTAGTGAAGGGCGGGGTATAAATCCAATCTCTTCTTCTT
>NW_015169260.1:199555-219519 GCF_001447785.1 Gekko japonicus
ACACCCACCTTTTGCTTGTTATTCTGTTTACCTTGTTTGTTGTCAAAACCCAGGGCCCTTTTTTGTAGCAAGAACTCCTTTGCATGTTAGGCCACACACCCCTAATGTAGCCAGTCCAAATGAGTTCCTGCAGTTGGGTGTGGCCTATTATGCTAATGAGTTCCTGCTGGGCGTGGCCAACTCGGGAGCCAGCCGGAACTCCGTTCCTGTGCGTTCCTGCCCAAAAACAGCCCTGCTCCTGATGGCACCTGGTATTTCTGGCCACTGTGTGACACAGAGTGTTGGACTGGATGGGCCTTTGGCCTGATCCAACATTGGCGTCTCTTATGTTCTTATGTTCTAATCCCTGGTGTGTGTGTGGGGGGGATATTGAAGGCTTTTCTTCCACAGTAGGGAGTTTTAAGGTATCCAGAGGGTTCCCTGTATCTGCCTGGTTTCCCGGCGCTAGCTTTTCAATCCCAGAAGCCGAAAGACCTTCTTGGCCTCAAGACATAGCATGCCTGGACTAGCCAGACCCGAAGAACAGGGTGGCTCTACATTAGTTAGGAACCTTGACTAGGAAGAGCTGCAACTGGGAGAATCGGGGAAAGAGGTGATACGTCCCAGTTAGTCTGATTTTAGGCACTGACAAAGGGATGTAAATAACCCATCTGACCAGCTGGGGAAAGAGACCCTGGCTCGGTGGTAGAGCGTCTGCTTGGCATGCAGAAGGGCCCAGGTTCAATCCCCGGCATCTCCGGTTAAGGCTGATTCTGCATTGACTTTTTCCCTCCGTTGTTTTATGAAACCCATGTTCTTCCGGAGAGGACTCCCTGTCTGAGAAAGGGGCAGCGGCTCCTAAAAGTCCTTATAAATTGCGGAAGAGACTGGACTGGACAAGAAGAAGTGAAGGCTGAAGGACTTGTGCCTTTGAAAAAATTTGAATTGAGGTGCTTTGGGGTATTTCCTGATATCAGTTAAATTTAAGATGTGGGAAAAGTTAACAGACTATGTGACTCAGTTTGTAATGAGATTAATACGATTAAGACTAGATGTGTATTTAAGCTGATTAGAAGATCTCCTCTCTTGGGTTTTTAGTCAGTAGTGGGTATCTTTTCTTTAACCCCTTCCTTATTTCTGTTATAGTTTGTAGTTTTAATAAAAATGCAATTAAAAATTCCCCATTGGGGAGCAAAAAAAGGGGGGGGGAAGAAACCCATGTTGGAACCGAAATTCCCCTCTGCATTGCATGCTGCTTTCGCTTCCTTTGATCATCCGGTTTTATGGTAGCCTCCGCACTCCACGCCCGCTTTCGCTTCCTTTGATCATAGGATTTTATGGTACCTTCTGCATAGATTTATGGCCGCTTCATGGCCGTTCAGGGGTGACTCTGCAATCAGTCTGGCGTTGCCCCATGGTATTTGAATGTGGTTTTGAGCTGCACTTTCCCCTCCCAGTTGAGAAAATGTGGAGCGATTGCTAGATGCAGAATTGTCCCCCAAGGACCAGGCAGGAGGCGATGTGCAAGACCTCTGCCGGAGACCCTGGAGAGCCCCTGCCGATCCGAATAGACAATACAGACCTTGATAGATGGATGGTCTGATTTGGTATAAGATGGGCTTCATGTGTTCACGTGTAACCGACTGCATTTCAGATGAATGTACCCTGGCGCACGTGCCTCTTGTTTGGTATTGGTTTCTCCTGTTGATGTAAGGATGCGGGAGTCCCTCAGTTACTCTGTAATCTGCTTCTGCACTTAAAATAAGAATGGGCGCTTCCTGATAAGGCTGGTGCTGTGAATGGGCCAGAACCTCACCTGAGGAACAGGTGTCCTCTTGGCGGAAATTGTTTCTGTTGGAATTTCTTTGGCTCCAGATGGTTCTGGCTTGTTTGGACTTGCGTGCCTGAACTGTAAATGACCGTTTGGCCCATCCACCCCCCCAGCTAGGATGCTGTCCCAGTAGAAGCTGAAGTTGGTTGGAAGGGGAGGGGCCGTGGTTCAGTGGTAGAGCCTTACATGCAGAAGGCCCCAGGTTCAATCCCCGGCATCTCCAGTTAAAAGGGCCAGGCAAAAGGTGATGGGAAAGACCTTGATCTGAGACCCTGGCTCAGTGGTAGAGCCTCTGCTTGGCATGCAGAAGGTCCCAGGTTCAATCCCCAGCATCTCCAGTTAAAAGGACCAGACAGTAGGGGATGGGAAAGACCTCCACCTGAGACCCTGGCTAAGTGGCAGAGCATCTGCTTGGCATGCAGAAGGCCCCAGGTTCAATCCCCGGCATCTCCAGTTAAAAGGGCCAGACGGTAGGCGAGGGGAAAGACGTTTCTCTACCTGAGACCCTGGAGAGCTGCTTCCGGCCTGAGGAGACATTACTGACTTTGATGGACTAAGGGTCTGATTCAGTTTAAGGCAGATTCAGGTGTTCAAGACTGTCAGGGGTCATGGCTCAGCGGTAGAGACTCTGCTTGGCATGCAGAAGGTCCCAGGTTCAATTCCCAGCATGTCCAGTTAAAAGGGACCAGGTTGTAGGAAATGTGAAAGACCTCAGCCTGAGACCCTGGAGAGCCACTGCCAGTCTGAGTAGACACTACTGACTTTGATGGACTAAGGGTCTGATTCAGTAGAAGGCGGATTCATGGGTGTTTAAGGAGGAGCCGTGACTCAGTGGCAGAGCATCTGCTTCGCATGCAGAAGGTCCCAGGTTCAGTCCCCGGCATCTCCAGTTAAAAGGACCAGGCAGTAGGAGATGGGAAAGACCCTGGATGCCTGAGACCCTGGAGAGCGGCTGCCAGTCGGAGTAGACAATACTGACCTGGATAGACCAAGGATTTGACTTGGTATGAGGCTGCTTCCTACAGGGAAAGTCTGTGGCTCAGTGGCAGAGCATCTGCTTGGCATTCAGAAGGTCCCAGGTTCAATCCCTGGCATCTCCAGTTAAAAAGGACCAGGCAGTAGGAGATGGGAAAGACCCTGGCTCAGTGGTAGAGCATCTGCTTGGCATGCAGCAGGTCCCAGGTTCAATCCCCGGCATCTCCAGTTAAAAAGGACCAGGCAGTAGGGGATGGGAAAGACCTCCGCCTGAGACCCTGGAGAGCCGCTGCCAGTGAGAGTAGACAATACTGACCTTGATGGACCGATGGTCTGATTCAGTATAAGTTTTCATGCATTCATGAAATGAGACCTGGACTTCCCATAGCAAAAGAGCCTTGTACTAACTCGAGTTCTTCTTTCTGCATCTGACCCTTCCCCCCTGCCTTGTTCTTCGATTCAGGGTCCTCCAGCAGCCGTCACCCGAACCAGGCGACCCCGAAGAAGAGTGGGGTGAAGAACGGGCCGATGAAGAACAAGGACGACGAGTGTTTCGGGGACGACATCGAGGAAATCCTGGACACGGATTTCGATTTCGAGGGGAACCTGGCGCTCTTCGACAAGGCGGCCGTGTTCGAAGAGATAGAAACGTACGAGAGGAAAAGCGGGACCCGCTCCAGAGGCACACCAAACGAGAAGTCCGCCCGCTATCGGCACGATGAGAACATCTTGGAATCTGAGCCCATAGTGTATCGAAGGATCACCGTGCCCCAGGCCAGTAAAGAGTTCTGCACTGGTATGTCGGCTTTTTAATAAATGAATAAAATAGACGCAATGGCTTTGGGGTATAGTGGGAGGATGGACATAGGAAGAGCCCTGCTGGATCAGACCAGTGAGGGTCCATCTAGTCCAGCCTCCTGACTCATACAGGGGCCAGCCAGTTCCTCTGGATGGCCAGCAGCAGGGCATAGAGGCCGAGGTCTTCCTAAGAACATCGAAAGAGTCCTGCTGGATCAGACCAGTGGTCCATCTAGTCCAGCATCCCGTCTCACACAGTGGCCAGCCAGTTCCTCTGGACTAGCTCACAGAGTGTCTGTCGTGGGGAGGGGGAGGGGAAAGGAGTTTGTAAGTCGCTCTGAGACTCCGAGTGAAGGTCGGGGTATAAATCCAATCTCTTCTTCTTAACATACGAACATAAGAGAAGCCAATGTTGGATCAGGCCAATGGCCCGTCCAGTCCAACACTCTGTGTCACACAGTGGCCAGAAATACCAGGGGCCATCAGGAGGTCCAGCAGTGGGGCCAGAACACTAGAAGCCCTCCCACTCTTGCCTCCCCCAAGCACCAAGAAGACAGAGCCTCACTGTCCCAGATATAAGACACGAGAGAAGCCATGCCCCCCCAAGCACCAAGAATACAGAGCATCCCTTGCCCCAGACCGAGAGTCCCTATCTATCCCTTGTGGGGCTAATAGCCACTGATGGACCTCTGCTCCAGATGTTTATCCAATTCCCTCTTGAAGCCGTCCATACTTGTAGCCACCGCCACCTCCTGTGTCCGTGAATTCCATGTGTGAATCACTCTTCTTTCCAGCAAGGTGTGAGATGTGAAACCTTTTGTTCTCGCTTTGGCCAGAGCCATTTGCATAACTATGAGCTGAAGCACTCTGCGCTTGGGAGAGGGAGGATTCCCTGCCTTTCAAGGTGACTGCTGTGTCCAGCAGTACCACCACACCCCAATATAGGGGGTGGTGGCAGTACTCCCAAGATGGGAACCTGGCTTTTCAAGGGGAGTATAACTCCATCCAAGGCAGGAGAGATCTGAAGTCCCAGGTCTGCCTTTCTACTAACCCAGAGAGCCCTTCTGTTCTCAAGACACTGAATGGTTAGAGGGAGATCAACGCAGCTATTAGCTCGATGGACCAGCGGACTGACTCAGACCCGAATGCAAACTCTCTCTCTCTCTCTCTCTCTCTCTCTCTCTCTCCTGTAACAAACCTGCAGCAGAGATCTCCCCCCCCCCGCTCATAAATAATCCGAGCCGGTGCTGTTCCCTTTTAAATGTTTTAAAACACGCCGCCGGGGAGGTTTAAGTGCTTGCTCCACATAAGACTGTCTTTGAGTCTTTGTTTAACTGCACTTCAAAAAACTGATTTTTTTTTTTTTTAAAGAATAAGAAAATGCCCAGAGGAGAATCCGTCGGAAGGGCTGAGAGAGAGGAAGGAGGGCGAGAGCAGAGGAGGGACTGGGCCACGCAGCCACGGACAGGATCCCGCCCCCACACCCCCCACCAGTGTTCCGTCTAAGCTGAGTTAGGGTGAGCCGGCTCACAGTTTTTTAGCCTCTGGCTGCAGAGCGAACTGATTTCTGCAGCCAGCCAGATCGCTCGCTCACAACTCTAATGCCGGCAGCTCACAGAGTAGAATGTTTGCTCACAAGACTCCACAGCTTAGAGGGGACATTGCTACGGGTAGCGCATCCCAACTCTCGTTGCTGTCCACGGAGAGCCTCCTCCTTACAAACAGGTGTGCGCGTGTTACTTGCCGGTTGTACATGTGTAATGTGTGAACGGGGCTCTTTCTAGCCCTAAAACCATGACAGAAGTTTGTCCAAGCGGCTGCTGCCATGCGAACGATGGCTCCAGAGCAAACTGATTCATGCAATAGACAAATCGCTCGCTCACAACTCTAATGCCGGCAGCTCACAGAGTAGAATTTCTGCTCGTAAGACTCCACAGCTTAAAGGGAACATTGTGGGTCTCCCACCCAAGTAGTATCCAGAGCCAGCCTTGCTCAGCTTCTGAGATCTGATGAGATCAGGCTAGCCTGGGCCGATCCAGGTCAGGGTCCAGCTGTGCGAGTCAGAGTTCATCTCTGCAAAGCCGTTTGCTTTGTGGTGCGATCCTCCCTTTCCCACTCTCCTCCAGACTGCGAGCGAGCGTTTTCAGCCGGCCTTCCTCGGGACTGCCGACGGACCGGAAGCAAAGCCGTCAAATATTAACACAGAGCAGAACAGAAGCCTCTAATCCGGTTAAACAGTCGCCTCATTTCTTTTCCTCTTGTATAATATTTGAAGGCTTTGGTTCCAGTCCATTTGCAGTCCTAAGGAAGTCCGGCTGAAACCGCTTACTTACAGTCCGGAGGAGCGTGTCGACGGCTTCATTCTGTCAACAGAAGAAAAAATAAAGCGTCTTTGCTTGTGAGAATGAACACCAGTTGGTGTGTGTGTGCGTGCGCCATGGCTATTGACTTACTGGACTTATTCTATAGTATATGGAATACAAAGAGTGTTATTGTTATCATATTCTTCCCTTGTAGCAGTGGCTCTCCAGGGTCTCCGGCAGAGGTCTTTCCCATCACCTACCGCGTGTTCCTTTTAACTGGAGGTGCTGGGGATTGAACCTGGGGTTCCGCATGCCAAGCAGATGGCTCTGTCATTGAGCCGTGGCCCTCCCTCTCTGCACAGGACCGCCTTAGGCACTCAGCGTCAGACCTGAGCCGAGTGCTGTGTAGTCATACATTGCAGGATCGATCTCGGTCGTTTGGGGAGGCTCCGGTAGAGGTCCTGGCTTCTGCCTGCCTACTTGACCCTTGCCTGGTAACGGCACATGGAGAGAGTCTGACTCTTGTCAGAGCAGGTTCGGAATGTCTACCTCGGAGGCGTCTTTCCACTGGTATTGAAAGAAAGCGGCGGCGGCTTGGCGGTTTTCTGAGGAAGCCCTCATGGGATCTGGCAGACGCGTGACATTATCGGAGTCTTGGGGAGGGCTGAACAATCCGGGTGTGTGCGCGCGCTCACAGCCCTACAGGAATGGAGCAGAATTCCTGGATCTGCTTCAGTGTGGGGTTTGGGAATACAGTGTCCTTTGCAGGCCCCGGTAGGTAAGCTCTCTCTGTGGTGGTGGCGGAAAGTGCGATTGAGTCATGACCAGGGCTATTTTTGGGCAGGAACGCACAGGAATGGAGTTCCGGCTGGCTCCTGAGTTGGCCACGCCCAGCAGGAACTCATTAGTATAATAGGCCACACCCAACAGCAGGAACTCATTAGGATTGGCTACATTAGGGGTGTGTGGCCTAACATGCAAAGGAGTTCCTGCTCCAAAAAAGGCCCTGGGTTCTGAGAACAAACAAGGTCAACAGAATAAGAAGCAAAAGGTGGGTGTGGCTGGATGACCACACTTCTGGTAACATGGGGGTGTGGCCTAATATGCCAATAAGTTGTGCTGTCAGGGGTGTGGCCCAATATGCCAATGAGTTCCTGCTGTTGGGTGTGGCCTGTTATGCTAATGAGTTCCTGCTGGGCTTTTTCTACAAAAAAAGCCCTGGTCACGACCAACTTAAAACTGAGACTGTAGGGTTTTCGAGGCAAGAGACGGTCAGACGTGGTCTGCCATTGCCTGCCTCTGCACAGCAACCCTGGACTTCCTTGGAGGTTTCCCCTCCAAGTGCTAAGCAGGGCCAGCCTAAGCAGGGTTTATAATCCAAGCCAGTGTTCCCTCTAAGCTGAGTTAGTGTGAGCTAGCTCACAGTTTTTTAGCCTCCGGCTCGCACCTTCCTCCAAGTGCTAAGCAGGGCCAGCCCTGCTTAGCTTCTGAGATCTGACGAGATCAGGCCGTCCCGGGCTATGCAGGTCACGGCAGAGTGGGGGTGAAAACGCCCCCTCCAGCGTTCCTCCTGTGGCTCGTTAGTAGTATCTGCATTCATGGCATCCTCAGCAGCTGTGAAAGCGATCGAGGCCTGAACCGATCTGTTTTTGTTACCTTTTAATTAGGGAACAATACAACCCACCCACCCCTTCCGTCTCCCAGCTTGATCACCACTCAGCCTGGCCCCGTCCAGTTCTTTGTTGTGGCCGCCTTGCTGCTGCTGTTCAGGTTTACACGCTACCTCCTCCCGATCGCTTCCCCCCTTTGAGTTCATTTATCACAGTCCGGCTTCGATTGTTCCCGGACGCGTTGCTTGGATAGGCTGAGCTGTTGAGGTGTTCGGGGAAAGGAAACTGTCGATTAAGATCTGATTGTTACTTTTAATAAGCCTGCCCGAAGTCACATGAAAACATAGTGTCTCAGGTTGACTCTTAAGAGTAATCTGTCCCTCACAGAAGTTATAAATCAGCTTGAGTAAACACCGAACACAGACGATTTTGCTGATCAAATGGCTTTGAATGCAAAGAACAAAGGTGGGATTGTCTGTCACCTCCGTGGGAAGCCGGGTCATGTTAAGAGAAATTACATTGCCTTTAAGCAAAGAGGTGACTTTCCCAGAGAAAGAAAAGGGGGAAACGCCAAGCGGCCGCCACTGAAGAAATGTTTCTGTGTGGCTCTTTGTGTTAATAGAAAAGTATAGAACAAAGTTAGAGTCCAGCGGCACCTTTAAGACCAACAAAATTGTATTCAAGGTGTGAGGTTTCGTGCGCACGCATACTTCATCAGACTTTGAAATGGAATTACATATCATAGTTGTATATATAGGAGTGGTTTGTTAAATCAGCGTGCAGAATAGTGAGGACACATTTATTTTTTTGAATAATACTTTTGTTCTGGTATAAAAAGATTGAACATGAATAACGAACATATTTTCTTTTTTCTTTTTTAGTGGTTTATTTTACATTTTCATAAAACCAAAAACATCCATTTATGTTATAACGTTTGTTCACTTATGGAGTCGTTCGTTATACATCTACATTAATCCACTTATACAGACGTTCCCATCTTTCCAAGAACACTCTTTACTTCTGTCCTTGAAGAATTAAAGTTAATTTGTCCATCTCAGCTATTTCTAATAACCTATGTACTAAATCCTCATGATTTGTTATATATTCTTGCTTCCAATGTTTGGCTATTATTATCCTTGCGGATGTTAATATTTATTAGCCAGACATTGGAAGCAAGAATATATACCAAATAAAGAGGATTTAATACACAGATTTGGAGCTGCGGTGGCTCAAGTGGTTAAGACGCTGAACTGCAGGCTGTGGAAGGTCAGTAGTTCAGCAGTGCAAGACCCGGGTGCCGCAAGACGGGGTGAGCTCCCGTCTCTAGTTCCAGCTCCTGCCAACCTAGCAGTTCGAAAGCAAGAAATTGCAAGTAGATAAGTAGGTACCACTTCGGTGGGAAGGTAACAGCGTTCCGTGCGCCTCGGTGTTTAGTCATGCCGGCCACATGACCACGGCAACGTCTTTGGACAGCGCTGGCTCTTCGGCTTTGAAACGGAGATGAGCACCGCAACCCTAGAATCGGATTCGACTGGCTTTCGAGCAAGGGAGACCTTTACCTTTAATACACAGATTATTAGAGACAGCTGAGATGGATAAATTAAGTTTAATAACGAACATATTTGCAATGATAGCAACAATTCGTGGAGAATCTCCACTTCAACACATTATAATGTGGGTGAAAGGCATAATTTAGGAATGTTACAGGACACATTTTTAACCCATCAGAATTAATGTGTCCTCTCTGTTTTGCACACTAATGTAACAAGCCACTCCTATACGCACAACTATGACCTGTAGTTCCATTTCATCGTCCGACGAAATGGGCCTGCACACGAAAGCTCACACCCTGCATGAAACTTTGTTGGGCTTAAAGGTGCCACTGGACTCTAACTTCATTCTATTGCTTCAGAACCAACACGGCTGCTCACCTTGATCTATAGTATTTGGGCTTGACATTCTCGCGTGCAAAGGTGCCGAGTAATCTCCTAGCTTTTCTCTTTTCTCTTGCGCTTCAAACGAGACGTCCCGGGAGCCGTGTGCTGCGGTTGGACGGCTCCCAGAGGCATGAAGTGAGCCTGTGTGTGTCTGTGGGGAGGGTATTCTCCGGGTGGGGGTTTATAATCCAAACCAGTGTTCCCTCTAAGCTGAGTTAGTGTGAGCAACCAAGGCAACCAAGCGGGCCTCCTTGGCCGCCGATCTGTTGGGGGGCAGGAGAGGAGGAGCGCTAGGGAAGGCATCCGAGCCAGAGGTCGGGAGCAGCTTGATTAGGAGCCCTGGTGCACAGAGATTACAGCCGATCTCGGCTAGCGTGACGTTTTCCTTTGCTCTCCTAGGGAACTGAAGCGCGTGTCAATTTGGGCACGGTCCCGCCCCTCCCCGGGAAGCTCTTTCCCCTTGCCCGGCTCCCGTTTACTTCGGCAGGGCTTGCTCTAGAGAGCGTCTTGCTTTCTTCTAAGCCTCTGGAAAGAACGTAACTGGGGAGTGGGGCTCGCAGGACCACATAGGCAACCAAGCGGGTCTCCCTGGCCGCCGATCTGTTGGGGGGCAGGAGAGGAGGCGCGCTAGGGAAGGCATCCGAGCCAGAGGTCGGGAGCAGCTTGATTAGGAGCCCTGGTGCACAGAGATTACAGCCGATCTCGGCTAGCGTGACGTTTTCCTTTGCTCTCCTAGGCTGCCTTTGGTCCGTTTTTCTTTCTGGCCTTTGCGTGCAGGAGGGGGGGGGCACCGTCTTGCTTTTCATACTCTTCCAAGCGCAACAGCCTGACTCTGGGTATCTTACTGGCAACGCGAGTCAGGGGCCGCCGCGATAATGTTTCTGACCAAGCCTCCCTTGGGCTAGAATGGCACTTGCCTTGGATGAGGGGTGGGGGTGGGAACTCTCCTGGGATTCTCTGTTGTGCTCGGCTGGTCCAGGCCACGGATGCCGAGCTGGGTCGGCCCTGCTCCGTGCTTGGATGGGAGACCACCGTGGAAATCCGGGGGGTGGCTACGCAGAGGCAACCAGTGGCAAGCCACCTCCGCTTGTCTCTTGCCCGAATGGCTCAGGCTGGCCCCGGTCTTGTCACATCTCAGAAGCCGAGCAGGGTCGTCCCTGGTTCGTGCCTGGATGGGAGACCCCCGGTGTTCCCTCTAAGCTGGGTGAGTGTGAGCCACCTCACGGTTTTTTAGCCTCCAGCTCACACGTTTTTGTCTCAGCTCAGGGAGGAGGGGCTCCAGAGCAGACTAATCTGTGCAGTAGCCCAAATAGCCGGCTCCCAACTTTAATGCCGGCAGCTCACAAAGTAGGATTTTTGCTCGCAGGACTCCACAGCTTAGAGCGAACACTGGAGACCACCATGGAAATCCAAGGTGGCGACGCAGAGGCAAGCCGCCTCTGTCCATCTCTTGCCCCGACCTGAGGGGCCCAGGCTGGCCCAGTCTCAGAAGCTTGGAAGGGGGACCAGCAGGGAAGTCGCGAGTTGCTATGCGGAGGCAGGCAATGCCAAGCTGGCTCTGTCGGTCTCTTCATCTTGACAGCCCAGCAGGATCACTATAAATCTTCTGTAACGTGAGCGTGCCTATACGCAGGGGTCATTTCCTGCAGGAGCGCACAGGAGCGGAGCTCCGGCAGTAAAGAGCCCAGGGGATGGGCACATGCAACAAGCCCCGCCTCCTGCTCCCAGGAGCCCTCAGTCAGAGCAAGAAGCAGCCAGGTAAGCTGCAGAGCCCTCCCCCCCGCCCCCCCATTCCCAAACAGTCCAGTGGCACCTTTAAGACCAAGTTTTATTCAGGTACAAGCTCTCCCTCCTCTGCGAGGACAGATCTGAGCATCCCCCCCCAATAGCTAGCAATCCAAAACAGTCCAGTGGAGCCTGAGCGGTGGGTGTTGCCTTCTGACACACTTCCGGTGATGTCAGGGTGTGTGGCATATGCAAATGAGTTATGCTAATGAGTTATGCTAATGAGCCCCCTGCACCTCTTTTTGTACACAATGACCCCTGCATATATGTATGGGCACCTCTCAGTATCATGCGGTGTTTTCAAAGCCGAGCCCTCCTCTCCCACCTTGATAGGTACTGACTCGGTTAGGGCCCGCTGCGAAAGTCACTCTGAGGCTGGGGTTATTTCCTGCCGATACTCCCCAGGCCCTCCTCAGTTCCCAGATGAAAGAAAGGCAAGACAGTAAATGAAAGAAAGTTTACAGAGCATAAAAAGTGGTGGAAATAGGCTGCAGCTGGCAAAATCTTAGCGGAGGGGTCGTTGCTCCTTTAAGTCACCGTTGCAAGAGAGTAGAAAGAATTTGGGTTGGTAGGGAGCTAGGCCGTGCCCTCCGCTCCGGCATCAGAATTCCCCTCCAGCCTTCGATAGGGGGAACCTCAAAGCCGGGAGCAAGGCGACGGCCGACCCTTGCGTGACTCTGGAAGGGAAGGCACGCCTTGAATGCCGTGTGACAGGTTCATCAGAAGCCGGGTCCTTTGTGACTTTGAACGTTCAGGGTTTGGTTTTGTTTTCCCCTCTCCCGGGCTTCTGCTATCAAGTGCTTTTGAAGTCAGTTTCGAGGACGACTTAGCGTTAACCTGGGTGATGCGTGCAATAAAAGTGATTAAGGGAAGGCGATTATCTTAATTGGCTGTTAACACGCGAGGTCAAGTGTATAAGCGATTCACCTCTCCCACGCTCGCTCGTCGTAGGCCGTTTTAACAACGGGGGGGGGGAGTGTCTTCAGCCAGCTCACCGTGCTCTGGGACCCTTTCCCGTGGCTTTGTTTCTTTTTAGATTTGACTAGCCACTTTCCCCTTAGCGCTACATCCTTTACACAGCTCCAAGTACCATCGTGCTGACCTGACCACACTTACTCTGAAAGCCGCGTGATTTTCTGCATGTCGACTTACACCCGACTGTGGGCAGCTACACCTCTGATGTGGCAAACACGCGTGCTTTATGGACACAGGTGTTCGCAGCTGTGTGAATGACAAAAACGTCCATATGTCTCTGTGCCGTCCGTGTGGACGTCCTGGAAAGGCCGCAGTGTAGCATGCCAATTATGCATAGTTATAGTTGTAAGGCTTGTTAGCAATGGATGTGGGTAGTGGAACCCATAGGATTCCAGGCGGGGAGAGTGCTGCCCCCAGTCAGCGTTTAACTGTAGTTAAGTAGAACTGCCATATATCTTTAAGAGCAGTTGCCCCTGGGAGTTGAAGTCTTTAGTTAGGCATCCCAGAGCATCCCTGCGACTGGCTGATTAACAGTCATTTCCTGCACCCAGAGGCGCGAGGATTTGAGTTTACAGCTCTCTTCCCGTTTCTTTGCCTACTCTTTAAATGGCAAGGAGGTGGGAGCATGCAGTCTTTTTCACCATGAGCCAGTGAACTGAGTTAAATTACAAAGTTGTGAACTTCACCAGTTATTCAGCCTCGATTGTAAGTAAAGAAGTCTTCTGAATGTGCGTGGAGGAACTTAATAAAAAAATGATTTAATTCTACTTTACTCTGGCCGTGCGTTGAATCACATCCAGAAGGCGCTGTTGACTCTTGACTTAGCGCCAGACAGAACAGCCGTGGTTCTGGGAGGCGCACTGTTAAACAAAAGCACTTACGAGCAATGCACGAAGCGGCCTTACGCTGAATCAAACCCAGGTCAGTACTGTTTATTCAGACTGGCAGCAGCTCTCCAGGGTTTGGGGCAACGCAGGGCCTTTCCCAGCACCCACTATCTGGGGACTGAACGCCTTGGGTGTAAAGCAGATGCTGTCTCACTGAACCACAGGCCCCGTCCCTAAAGGTTCAGGCTGTCCTTCCTCTTCTCCCGCTTTGGGAAACCGGAACTTCTAGCATCGCAAGTGAGAATCATACACATTCATGGCACTAAAACAGCATTATGTGGCTGCCCTGAGTCAGCTTGGAGTGAGGGCATTTAGAGAGGACACCTGCTTTGAAGGTTACGGACATTGAGTAGTATTGAGGAGACTCCTTTCCCTGCATCTGACCTTAAGAGGTCTCTCAGTGGGGCGTAGGGAACAGAGTGGTGGACTGGGCACCCTGGGTTCGAATCCCTGCTTCTGCCATGGAAGCTCGCTGGGTGGCCTTGGGCCTGTCCCAAACCTCTCAATCTGGCTTACCCCCACAGGGTGGTTGTTATGAGAAGATGGAGGCGGGAATAACGACGGTCTGAGCAGCCGCTCTGCGTCCCAACTGCGGGGAGAAAAGCAGGCTAGAAGTAAGCGTGAGTGGATGAGTGAGGCGGTAAAACGCAAATCCAGTCTTTCAAGAGAGCAGGGGCTCCCAGTGGTAGGGAAGCGGTTTTTAGAGGTGCCACCGCAGATTATGTATGTGCGGAGACTGTAAAGCACACTCTGTGGCGCCAGCGTCTGGTGCCCACTCTTTTAAAGAAGATTTCAAAGAACATTATTTATTTGCTTATTTGATTTCTAACCCGCCCACCAGTGCACAGCAAGGCTCGGGGCGGGTTACAACAACGTAGATACAAAAATATAAACAGCATCAATTAACTAGGGAAGCGGTTCTTAGAGGTGCCACCGCAGATTATGTACGTGCGGAGACTGTAGAGCACGCTCTGTGGCGCCAGCGTCTGGTGCCCGCTCTTAAAGAAGAAATTCAAAGAACGTTATTTATTTGCTTATTTGATTTCTAACCGGCCCACCACTGCACAGCAAGGCTCGGGGCGGGTTACAACAACGTAGATACAAAAATATAAACAGCATCAATTAACCTAGATATAAAAGTAATCTCTAAAATACTCATATATACACAAATTGCCTGTGAGACAGTAAAATGGCAGTCAATAGTGCAAATTAATACATCCACTTCCACAGGCTCTAAAAGGTAAAGGTAAAGGTTCCCTTGCTCGAAAGCCAGTCCGAGTCCGACTCTAGGGTTGCGGTGCTCATCTCCATTTCCAAGCCGAAGAGCCAGTACTGTCCGAAGACGTTTCCTTGGTCATGTGGCCGGCATGACTAAACACCAAGGCGCACGGAACGCTGTTCCCTTCCCGCCGTAGCGGTACCTGTTTATCTACTTGCAATTTCTTGCTTTCGAACTGCTAGATTGGCAAGAGCTGGAACTAGAGACGGGAGCTCACTCCGTCATGCGGTAACTCGGGTCTCCACAGGCTCTACATGTATGCAATAGGAGATGTTAACGAATACTGAGGCAAATGGGTGGACAAAAAGCAAAAGAAGATTGAGCATAGCCGGGCATGACAGAGCAGGTGGAGGCCAATCCAGATGAACTTCTGCCCCTTGCGGGAACATCTCTGTTTTACAGGCCCTGCGGAACTGTATTAAATCCCACATACATAAGGAGAGCCCTGCTGGATCAGACCAGTGGTCCATCCAGTCCAGCTTCCTGCTTCACACAGTGGCCAACCAGTTCCTCTGGGGGGCCAGCAACAGGGCAGAGAGGCCGAGGCCTTCCCCTGATAAGAACATCAGAAGAGCCCTGCTGGATTAGACCAGTGGTCCATCTAGTCCAGCATCCCATCTCATACATGGCCAACCAGTTCCTCTGGACGGCCACCAACAGTGCATAGAGGTCGAGGCCTTCATAAGAACATAAGAAGAGCCCTGCTGGATCAGACCAGTGGTCCAAAGACCAGTGGTCCATCCAGTCCAGCTTCCTGCTTCACACAGTGGCCAACCAGTTCCTCTGGGGGGCCAGCAACAGGGCAGAGAGGCCGAGGCCTTCCCCTGATAAGAACATCAGAAGAACCCTGCTGGATCAGACCAGGGGTCCATCTAGTCCAGCATCCCATCTCATACATGGCCAACCAGTTCCTCTGGACGGCCACCAACAGTGCATAGAGGCTGAGGCCTTCATAAGAACTTCCGAAGAGCCCTGCTGGGTCAAACCAGTGGTCCATCTAGTCCAGCATCCTGTCTCACACAGTGGCTGAACAGTTCCTCTGGATGGCCAGCAACATGGTGTAGAGGCCGAGGCCTTTCCTTGATATTGCCCTCTGGCAAAGAGATTCAGAGGTTGACCGTCTCTGACTGTGGAGGTTCCGCTCAGTCACCATGGCTAGTAGCCATATAAGTTGACCTTTTTTTGCAATATCCTTCTTGGGAGACTTATTTACCGCACTCAGGGTCAACCCTTCTGTGACTGGCAAAACTCTGCTAGATTGGCCAAATATCCCAGTACACGAGACCTAGTTATTCTATCCCGTTTCCTTCTTCTCATCTCTCTTGCCTGCACTGACTCCTCCTAGTCCTGATGGAGCGATCTGTGTGCATGCGCAGCGTGAAGTAGCTTAGAACTCATAATTCACCATATTTAATTCTCTGCGTGAAACATTAATAATAATAATAATCTTTCAATTTATTAATCGCTCAATCCTGCAGAGCTTGCTGGCTCTGAGCGATTTACAGTTACTCATTCACATGGGACTAACAATGATTTATGGGGGTAAGGGAGGACAACATATATCTTTTAAATCACACACATTCACAGTCGGCGAGGGTTTGTTCAGCTGCAGGGTCAGATGTGTTCCGTCGGCATATTCACTTCGGTTTGGCTAGATTACGTCAGCTTCTCCAGGTCTTGCAGCGCCGCACTGCCACCGCCTGGCCGGAACGGCCCGTTACAGGCTTCTTGGAGTCGAAGATATTTTTTCTTAGGCTTTCAATCTCGCGAGCTGAACATTCCGGTTGCCGGCTAACACCTCCCCCACCGGGGGGGTCTTTGGTGTGCCCACCCTCTCTAAGGAGTGGTACCCATTTTATCTACTCGCCGAAGCTTTCGAACCGCTGGGTGGACGGTGAGCTAGGGACAAGGCTGGTAGCTCACACTAACATGGGGCTAGAACTGACAACCGAAATGTTCAGCTCATATGTTACTAACCAGAGGATAAATCCTCTGTGCCACCGCTCCCCATTAATCTGGTTGAGAGTTATTTGCGTGCCCTAAAAGAGCCTTTGGGGCCATTTGGGTGGCCAAGGAAAAACAACGAAAGTGGAATCGCTGTGTATGTGTGTGTGTGACGAGCTGGCTTTTTTTTTGTGTGTGTGTGTGTGGGGGAGAATTGGTTGGCCTAATTGTCTCCTCCCGTTCTGCATTTCAGATTCCGGACTGGTGGTTCCAAGCGTCTCCTACGAGCTGCACAAAAAGCTGCTCTCGGTGGCTGAGAAACACGGGCTGACTCTGGAGCGACGCCTAGAAATGACCGGGGTGTGTGCCAGTCAGATGGCCTTGAGTCTGCTCGGAGGACCCAACAGGTAAAGAAAACCACTTCTCCGGAAGCGGGCAGGCGGCTCACGCTTACCTCCCCAAAGACCTACGAGGGGTGGAGGCGGAAGTTTGCAGCGGGAGATGGTAAAAACGGCGGGAAACCGCCTCCTCTTTTTGTCTGCAGGAATCCTGCAGTGGATCTGAGCCAGTATGGCAGGGGTCTTCAACGTGGTGCCCAGGGGCACTATGGCACTCATTGATACCTTTTCCTGGTGCCCACCAAGTGTTTTTAGAAAGTGGGCTGGACCAGGTAAGGCTTCTGTCCAGCAAGGTTTATGACGGGAGATTTGATTGGCTGTGCAGGTGTTTGTTTGTTTTTAAATGCTTAGCCATGGCCAGCCGTTTTGTGACTGGTGTCCAGTGTTCCCTCTAAGCTCTGGAGTCTTGTGAGCAAAAATTCTACTTTGTGAGCGACTGGCATTAAAGTTGTGAGCGAGCGATTGGGCCACTGCATAAATTAGTCTGCTCTGGAGCCCTCCTTCCAGAGCGAGGACAAAAATGTGTGAGCCATAGGCTAAAAAACTGTGGGCTAGCTCACACCAACTCAGCTTAGAGGGAACACTGCTGGTGTCGCCTCCTGCAGCATCCGTCTTGTGGCTGTGCCTTCCATGCCGTGTCAGAATTCCAAAGGTGCCCACGTGCTCAGAAAGGCTGGGGGGACCCCTGCCCTCATGGGGTTCTCTTTCCCCCGCAAGGAGCGCAAGCCACAGTTCAGACATAGTGGCAAGCAGTGTTCCCCCTAAGCTGAGCTAGCATGAGCTAGCTCACAAGTTTTTTAGCCTCTGGCTAGCACATTTTTGTCTTCTCTCAGGAAGGAGGGCTCCAGAGCAAGCTAATTGACGCAGCAGCCCAATCGCTCGCTCACAATTGAATGCCAGCAGCTCACACAGGGCAATTTTTGCTCACAAGCTGCTCCACAGCTGAGAGGAAACCCCCTTTGGGGGTCGAACGACCCTTTCGCAGGGGTCGCCTAAGACCATCAGAAAACACAAATTTTCAATGGTCTTATGATAGCAACGAAAATAATTTTATGGTTGGGTCACCACAACATGAGGAACTGGGGTCGCGGCATTAGGAAGGTTGAGAACCACTGGTCTAAAGCAATGGAACGAAGCTTGAGTCCAATGGCACCTTTCAGACCAAGAAAGTTTTATTCGAGGTGTGAGCTTGCGTGTGCAATGGACACTTCGTGTCAGACGATGAAATGGAATTACGTATCATAGTTGTATATATCGGAGTGGCTTGTTACATTAGCATGCAAAATAGTGAGGACGCATTTTTTTAACAGATCAAAAGAATGACAAGGCTTAGTTTTTGGTTATCATCTGTTTGGGTTCAACTGGGGGGAGGAGGGGGGAAATAGCATAGGACAGTGGTGGCGAACCTATGGCGCGGGTGCCAGAGGTGGCACTCAGAGCCCTCTCTGTGGGCACGCGTCCCATCGCCCCAGCCAGGCCCAGACTGTAATTAAAGTGTCGAATCCTCTGCCAAATAATTTTAAGTCAATGAAAGCATTTGGGATTGCTTTCCTTACTTTGTTTGGATCATCTTAAGTTAATGTCTGAGTTGTTTTTTCTAAAGTAAAACCTCAGTATTCAGGTTAGATTGCCGTGTTGGCACTTTGCGCTAAATAAGTGGGCTTTGGGTCGCAGTTTGGGCACTCGGGCCTCTAAAAGGTTCGCCATCACTGGCATAGGTAATAAATACGTTAGAACTGGAGATTGTTGTGCCCTAGTTTTGTGAGAATCCTATCCTTAGAGCGCATCCATCTCCTTTCAAGCACAGAGGTGAATTTTACAGCATCTTGGCTGTAAGATTTCTTACACCTTTAGAGAGTTGCATTTATTTAAAACCATACCTCTTCTCCCACCATCACACAGTGGCTCAAGGCACCTATTGGCATGGCTTTAAAAAAAAAGGAGTTTTGTTTGCTAAATGGAAGGTCAAACACACTTCAGAGGATTTTCCCAGAGACTCACATTACCGCATTGAGGCTGGTGCCCGCGGGAACCCTGCAGGCCTTTTGTTTTTCGCAGGGCCCTTGTCCCTGAGCACTGCAGACTTTGGAACCTCTGCCTCCTTGTTCCCTTATCAAGTCGTCAGCTTCATTACACCGAGAAGGGTTTGTTTACATTCCTGCACGCCAGAGGAATGTGTCTGCACGGTCTGACCTAGGAATTCACCTGGCAGCCGATGCTGCCTGCCGGGCTAAATCAAACGCAGAAGAAGGAACCGAATGTTCCGTGGATGCGGTCGGTTGCTAAGATCGAGGAGACCTGAGCATTAGATTCTCTGGTTCATTTCAGATAGCGTGCCTTACTGAAATTAACTAACATCGATGGGAATTGCCTGTCCGCATGCAGTTGGTAGTCGGGGAAAGTGCTTGCCGCGTCGCCCTGCGGGGTTTTCAAGGCAAGATGTTCAGAGGTGGCTTGCCGTGGCCTGCCTCTGCGTGGCAACCCTGGTCCTCCTAGATGGTCTCCCATCCAAGGATCACCCAGGGCCAACACTGCTTAGCTTCCGAGATCTGACGAGTTCAAGCTAGCCTGGGCCATTTAGGTCAGGGCGAGAGACGTTCAGAGGTGGTTCGCCATTGCCTGCCTCTGCGTAGCAACCCTGGTCTTCCTAGGTGGTCTCCCATCCAAGGATCATCCAGGGCCAACACTGCTTGGCTTCCAAGATCTGACAAGTTCAAGCTAGCCTGGGCCATTTAGGTCAGGGCGAGAGACGTTCAGAGGTGGTTCGCCATTGCCTGCCTCTGCGTAGCAACCCTGGTCTTCCTAGGTGGTCTCCCATCCAAGGATCAAGGGCCAACACTGCTTGGCTTCCAAGATCTGACAAGTTCAAGCTAGCCTGGGACATCTATGTCAGGGTGAGAGACTTTCAGAGGTGGTTTGCCATTGCCTGCCTCTGCGTAGCAACCCTGGTCCTCCTAGATGGTCTCCCATCCAAGGATCACCCAGGGCCAACACTGCTTAGCTTCCGAGATCTGACGAATTCAAGCTAGCCTGGGCCATTTAGGTCAGGGCGAGAGATGTTCAGAGGTGGTTTGCCATTGCCTGCCTCTGCGTAGCGACCCTGGTCTTCCTAGATGATCTCCCATCCAAGGATCAACCAGGGCCAACACTGCTTGGCTTCCAAGATCTGACAAGTTCAAGCTAGCCTGGGCCATTTAGGTCAGGGCGAGAGACATTCAGAGGTGGTTCACCATTGTCTGCCTCTGCGTAGCAACCCTGGTCTT
>NW_015169260.1:219563-219669 GCF_001447785.1 Gekko japonicus
GATGAGACCAGGCTAGCCTGGGCCGTCCGGGTCAGGGTGTATGCAGGCAGGCCCTGCTGCTAATGAATGTTTCTGAAAGAGGGACCTGAAGTTGGCTTAATCAACC
>NW_015169260.1:220977-232897 GCF_001447785.1 Gekko japonicus
TGATCTCCCATCCAAGGATCAACCAGGGCCAACACTGCTTGGCTTCCAAGATCTGAGAAGTTCAAGCTAGCCTGGGCCATTTAGGTCAGGGCGAGAGACATTCAGAGGTGGTTCACCATTGTCTGCCTCTGCGTAGCAACCCTGGTCTTCCTAGGTGGTCTCCCATCCAAGGATCATCCAGGGCCGACACTGCTTGGCTTCCAAGATCTGACAAGTTCAAGCTAGCCTGGGCCATCCAGGTCAGGGCGAGAGATGTTCAGAGGTGGTTCGCCATTGCCTGCCTCTGCGTAGCAACCCTGGTCTTCCTAGGTGGTCTCCCATCCAAGGATCAACCAGGGCCAACACTGCTTGGCTTCCAAGATCTGACAAGTTCAAGCTAGCCTGGGCCATCCAGGTCAGGGCGAGAGATGTTCAGAGGTGGTTCGCCATTGCCTGCCTCTGCGTAGCAACCCTGGTCTTCCTAGGTGGTCTCCCATCCAAGGATCATCCAGGGCCAACACTGCTTGGCTTCCGAGATCTGACGAGTTCAAGCTAGCCTGGGCCATTTAGGTCAGGGTGAGAGACTTCAGAGGTGGTTTGCCATTGCCTGCCTCTGCGTAGCAACCCTGGTCTTCCTAGGTGGTCTCCCATCCAAGTATCATCCAGGGCCAACATTGCTTGGCTTCCAAGATCTGACGAGTTCAAGCTAGCCTGGGCCATTTAGGTCAGGGCGAGAGATGTTCAGAGGTGGTTCGCCATTGCCTGCCTCTGCGTAGCAACCCTGGTCTTCCTAGGTGGTCTCCCATCCAAGGATCATCCAGGGGCAACCATGGTCTTCCTAGGTGGTCTCCCATCCAAATACGAACCAGGGTCAAACCTGCTTAGTTTCTGAGATCTGATGAGACCAGGCTAGCCTGGGCCGTCCGGGTCAGGGTGTATGCAGGCAGGCCCTGCTGCTAATGAATGTTTCTGAAAGACGGACCTGAAGTTGGCTTAATCAACCGTCCACAGTTAGCCGGCTATGTTTTCGTGTGAGGTATCGACTCAGACACGCTTGTTCCCTCGCAGCACCCTTGCAGACGACAGAGAGATGGCAGTGAAGTCAGCATTTGCTGAGGCAAGCCAGGATTTGAGTCTGTGAGCCGAACCCTGGCTTCATAAGCTAACAGTTATAGTCAAAACAAACCGCGATTTCACGTGAACGGTGAAGCCATCTTTGTGCCAGTGAGTCAGTCAACCAAACTGTCCTGGTTGTTTTAGAAAGCAACTCTGGAGAAACTAGATTTCCATGCCCTTCTAAGTCATGGTGTCTTGAAGAGTTACGGCAGGGGTCCTCCACAGGGTGCCACCTGCCAACAAGTGCTTCTCTTATGTTCTTAGGAGCAGACCTGGCTTCATAAGCTAACAGTTATTAGTCAAAACAAACCGCGGTTTCACGTGAACGGTGAAGCCATCTTTGTGCCAGTGAGTCAACCAAATTGTCCTGGTTGTTTTAGAAAGCAACTCTGGAGGAACTAGATTTCCATGCCCTTCTAAGTCATGGTGTCTTGAAGAGTTACGGCAGGGGTCCTCCACAGGGTGCCACCTGCCAACAAGTGCTTCTCTTATGTTCTTAGGAGCAGAGGTCCATCCGTGGCTGTTAGCCACAAGGTATAGGTAGGAACTCTTGGTCTGGGGCAAGGGATGCTCTGTATTCTTGGTGCTTGGGGGGGCAACAGTGGGAGGGCTTCTGGTGTCCTGGCCCCACTGGTGGACCTCCTGATGGCACCTGGTATTTTTGGCCACTGTGTGACAGAGTGTTGGACTGGATGGGCCATTGGCCTGATCCAGCATTGGCTTCTCTGATGTTCTCTTACATTCTTATGTGAGCTTTTGTGTGCATACACACTTCATCAGACATTGAAGTGGAATTACAGATCATGGTTGTATATATAGAAGGCTTGTTAAATTAGGACGCAAAAATAGTGAAAATATTTTTTAACAGATCAAAAGAATGACGAGCTGGTTTCCGATGTTCGTCTGTTTCGATTCAACTGGGTGGGGGGGAGGGAGATCAACGAGGGGAATAAACATGTTAGAACTGGAGATGGATGTGATTGTAGAAGTTGTCTTCCGAACCAGATTTGCATGCCAGTCTTGTTCTTGGCAGTTCCCCATTTGAGGAGGGCAAGTCTAATGGAATAAGTGAACAATAAATAAATTAAGATCTTCTTCATGGTCTCTGTGCATTCACATCTCTGGGATATAGTGCGCCTGCGCCGACCCCGATCGGTATAATGGAAGGGGAGCGGACGCGGAAATCCCTTTTGCTCTCCAGAGGTGCGAATGCACAGATGACCACTCGAAGATCATCAGTTACAGGCAAGCAACCTGTTTTTCTTCCGAACGACCTAAGTACAGGTGACAGAAACGGCACTCTGAGAAACAACGGGCATGGCTACTTAAGACCCTTTCGCACCTCTTGACCTTCAGGTTGAACCCGAAAAACATCCACCAGCGTCCCACGGTGGCCTTGCTGTGCGGTCCCCACGTGAAGGGGGCCCAGGGGATCAGCTGCGGCCGGCACCTCTCCAACCACGACGTGCACGTCATCCTCTTCCTCCCCAACTTCGTCAAGATGCTGGAGTCGATCACCAACGAGCTGACACTCTTTGGCAAGACCCAAGGGCAGCAGGTGTCCAGTGTCAAAGGTAAGGGGCGTGGCAGCCTCTTGCCTGCCTTTAATCAATTAAACGCCAACGTGTGGTTGCGTGCTGGTCGAGAGGCTGGTTTAGGCAGTGGCGAAAAGTCCCTTTTGGTGGAGCAGCTCCATCTAGTGGCGAAAGTCTGGGTACTTTTTTAGCACGTAATCTAAAGGTAAGGGTAAAGGTAAAGGTTCCCTTGCTCGAAAGCCAGTCGACTCCAACTCTAGGGTTATGGTGCTCATCTCCGTTTCAAAGCCGAAGAGCCAGCGCTGTCCGAAGACGTTTCTGTGGTCCTGTGGCCGGCATGACTGAACACCGAGGCGCACGGAACACTGTTACCTTCCCACTGACGTGGTCCCTATTTATCTACTTGCAATTTCTTGCTTTCGAACTGCTAGGTTGGCAAGAGCCGTCATGTGGCACACTCGGGTCTCGAACTGCTGAACTACTGACCTTCCACAGCCTGCAGTTCAGCGTCTTAACCACTTGAACCACCGCAGCTCCTAATCTAAAGGACATATCACTAAATGGGGCAATTTGGGTCAGCGTAGGATCGATCCTTGCGATTCATATCCTGCCACCCTACCCAGCCAAATTCGAAGCCTTCCTCTTAGAGCCACTTCTTTCAGAAGGGCGGCTCCAGACTTTGCTGGCACATGGCAGGAAAAACACCTAAGTCCCCCCAAGAATCGGCCTTTTCAAATACAGACCTTTTGGTTTAGTGGTTAAGAGAGGTGGAGTCTAATCTGGAGAACAGGGTTTGATTCCTGACTCCACATCAAGCCTGCTGTGGGTGACCTTGGGCCAGTCACAGTTGTCTCAGCGCTTTCTCAGCCCCACCCACCTCACAGGGCGTCTGTTGTGGGGAGAGGAAGGGAAGGGGATTGTAAACCAGTTGTGAACCTCCATGCTGGCTCTTGGCAATTAAGAGTGGCAGACTCTAATCTGGAGAACCAGGTTTGATTCCCCACTCCTCCACATTAAGCTAGCTGGGTGACCTTGGGTCAGTCACAAGTTCTTTCAGAGCTGTTCTCTCAAGAGCAGTCCTCGAAAGAGTTCTCTTAGCCCCTACCCACCTCACAGGGCGTCTGTTGTGGGGAGAGGAAGAGAAGGGGATTGTAAGCCAGTTGTAAACCTCCACGCTGGCTCTTGGCGATCAAGAGCGGCAGACTCTAATCTGCAGAACCAGGTTTGATTCCCCACTCCTCCACATCAAGCCAGCTGGGTGACCTTGGGTCAGTCACAAGTTCTTTCAGAGTTGTTCTCTCAAGAGCAGTTTCTGTCAGAGCTCTCTCAGCCCCACCTACCTCACAGGGTGTCTGTTGTGGGGAGAGGAAGGGATTGTAAGCCGCTCTGAGACTCCCGAGTGAAGGGTGGGGTATAAATCCAACTCTTTTTCTTCTTCTTTTGGTCCTTTGCCATAAGTGTGCCGAGGGGACAGTAGGGAGGAGCTGTGGCTCAATGGAAGAGCAACCGCCTTGCATGCGGAAGGTCCCTCGTTCAGTAGTGGACATCGTCTCCCAGTTAAAAGAATCAGGTAGCAGGTGACGGGAGAGCTGCTACCAATCTGAATAGATTGTGGTAGTGGAATGTGCATTAAATCACAGCCGACGGATGGCGGTGACCCCCGTAGGATTTTAAAGGCAAGAGACAAACAGGTGGTCTGCCACTGCCTGCCTCTGCGTAGCAACCCTGGACTCCCTCGGTGGCCTCCCAGCCAAGTGCTCACCAGGGCCGACCCTCCTTAGCTTCCGAGATTTGATGAGATCGGCCTAGTCTGGGCCATCGAGGTCAGGGCAAGAGGTGGTCTGCCCTTGCCTGCCTCTGCGCAGCAACCCTGGCCAGCGTGGCCTCCCATCCAAGTACTAACCGGGGCCAACCCTGCTTAGCTTCCAAGATCTGATGGGATTGGGCTAGTCTGAGCCCATCCAGGCCAGAGGAGACGAACAGAGGCGGTTTGCCACTGCCTGCCTCTGCATAGCGACCCTGGACTTCCCTGGTAGTCTCCCATCCAAGTACCAACTAGGGCCGACCCTGCCTAGTTTCCGAGATCTGATGAAATCAGGCTACCCTGGGCCATCCAGGTACCTTCATAGTCCAGGTGCCCCGATGAACCAATCGTCGATTCAGTATAAGGCAGCTTCATGTGGAGTTTCTCCCCAGGACTTCTTACTGTCCTCCTGTCCTCAGCCTGCTCTGACACTCGCTAAGGGACACCCATCAGCATATGGAGCAGAGGTCCATCAGTGGCTATTAGCCACAAGGTATAGATAGGGACTCTCAGTCTGGGGCAAGTGATGCTCTGTCTTCTTGGTGCTTGGGGGGGTCAACAGTGGGAGGGCTTCTAATGTCCTGGCCCCACTGGTGGACCTCCTGATGGCACCTGGTATTTCTGGCCACTGTGTGACACAGAGTGTTGGACTGGATGGGCCTTTGGCCTGATCCAACATTGGCGTCTCTTATGTTCTTATGTTTCCGAGATCTGATGAAATCAGGCTACCCTGGGCCATCCAGGTACCTTCATAGTCCAGGTGCCCCGATGAACCAGTCGTCGATTCAGTATAAGGCAGCTTCGTGTGGAGTTTCTCCCCAGGACTTCTTACTGTCCTCCTGTTCTCAGCCTGCTCTGACACTTCCTAAGGGACACCCGTCGTTCAGCCCTCTCTTTTCTTCCCCCCCTTCCAGACCTTCCAGCCACGCCGGTCGACCTGGTGATAAACTGCTTGGATTGCCACGAAAATGCCTTCCTGAGGGACCAGCCCTGGTACAAGGCCGTGGTGGACTGGGCCAACCAGAACCGAGCCCCGGTCCTCAGCATAGACCCCCCGGTGAGCGAGGCGGAGCAGGGCATCGACGCCAAGTGGTCGCTGGCCCTGGGGCTCCCCCTGCCGCTGGGCGAGAGGGCCGGGCGGGTGTACCTGTGCGACATCGGCATCCCGCAGAAGGTCTTCCAGGAGGTGGGCATCAACTACCACTCGCCCTTCGGCTGCAAGTTCGTCATCCCCCTGCACTCGACCTAGGGCGGCCTCTACCCTCTTGGAAGACGGGGGGGAGGGGGGCCCCGAGCTGCCTCGGACCCCCCCCCCTTTACAAAAGGAATCCTGACCATATGAAAACTCTTTGACGCCTTAAGGAAGCAGGGGGAAAAAAGAAATTCTGGGTTTGTTGTTTCCTTCTGGGAGGAACCCGAAGTGTTAGAGGAGAACCGGGAAGGACTGGTGCGTACCGCGGAGCCTTGGATGCGCTAGTGCCATTGTCCCAAAGGAACCACCCCGCCGAGCCGGTGACTTCAACCGGCGAAGGAAGTCGACAGTGGGAGGACAAGGGGGCGGAGGGGGTTGCTCCTGTTCACACGTGGAAACGCCCCGGAGGGTGGGATTTCTGTTTTGTTCTCCCCTTGTAGTGAGAGTGGTTTCTCGGGCGCCGTCCCCCTCTCATTTGACCACGTGGGAACTCCTGCACTCCTACTGTGTCCCCCCCCCTTCTCGTGCAGCTAAAGCCCACCTCTCAGTTCATACCAGAAGCTATATTTGGGACCTTCGACGATTCTCTGCCTTGAGGAGGCTGTGTCCGTTGGCAATTCTGAGGTTGGCAATTCTGAGGTTGGCAATTCTGAGGTTGTTGGATCAGCACTTGGGTCATTTACCCGCAGGCAAGCTGTCTTAGCGGTGGCTTCCCTTGGGAGGGGGGGGGCGGGCCTTGTTTGTTTCTGTGTTGTTTTTTTTGCTGGGTGAGTGAGTGGCACAAAGAAGAGAGGGAGCAGGCGAAATGGTGCTGATACTTGTGTCGGCCACACGCAAGTAGTCGCCCTCCCGTCTTACTGTAGAAATCCACAGTGCTGGTGGGCTTTTCTCTTCCTTCGCCTCGCCCTTCGTCTAGGTTCGGGGAACAGACCCGTGCAAACAGAAGAGGGCATTCCTTCAGCCTCCCCGCGGCTCAAAAGCCACGGGAAGATTTGAGCGAGCGGCAGCGACGTCTCGTTCATCGCCCGCGTCGATACATCTCAATCGGGCACCCGAGGGCCACAGTATTGCGGCAGAGGGTGCGCCCTGCCCTCCAAAAAGCCCGGCTTGCATAGCCACTTCTGTCCCTGCATGTGCCATCGTACCGATCTAACCTGGCTCTCTTGCGCTTCGAGCATGAGTTCTGTACAAACACCACTGGCGAATCGTGCGTCACCGCCGTCTCCCGTCTCTGCTCGGGGGACCAACCCCCTTGCTGGTGGGCAGCTTGCTATTCCCTCAAAGCACTGCCGGCACGCTGCTTTGTTGTGTGGCCCCACACTGCCTAGACTGGAGGGACACAACAGCGCTGTGAAGTGACCAAGCTTGAACGCCTCCTGCCAGTTTCTGAGCAGTCGACCGCGCTTGACCCCCCCCCCCCGGTCCGTGTCTCTAAAGGTGCCATACTGAAGCTCTTTCGCCCAGCCATGACTGTGATTAAAACATACCGTAAAAGCAATGGGGCCTTCTTGTTAAGTGTCTTCCTTTGCCTCGATGGAGCGGGTTTTCACCTGCTGGACTTGAAGGGGGAAGTGAAAAACAGATTTAGAATGAAGCTACTTGACCGTGGGTGTCTTCCTTTCCTTTCCTTAGAACCTCTGATCAACTTAGAGTACTAAATTAGTTTCTAGAGTACTAAATTAGCCGGTTTAGTGTAGTGGAGAGGAACATGGACTCTAAAATCTGGGAGAACGAGATTTGATTCCCCACTCCACATGCAGCTGCTGGTGTGACCTTGGGCCAGTCATCAGTTCTCTCACGAGCTGTTCTCAAAAGAGCACTCTCAGCCCCACCCTTACCTCACAGAGTGTTTGTTACGGGTAGAGGAAGGGGAGGAGATTGTAAGCCGCTCTGAGACTCCGAGGGAAGGGTGGGGTACCAATCCAGTCTCCTCTTCTAAAGGAAAATACGATTGACCGGAATTTAGCAACCAGGAAGGTTGTATTTGGACCACCGTCTAGCGTCAGATAGGGAATATCATTCCTTTGAAAATTATTGAAAGAGGAACGTTCTAAAAAACAGGTAAAACCCATCAATTATTAAAAACAGTGAAAGAGGAGCATTCCAGTATTTTGAGGAAAAAGTATCAGTTTTGGTCAGGCTGCAAGGACAAAAATGATTTGAATATTGACGGTTACAGAACTTCCCATGCAACCCTTCAGAGCAAGTCAGCATTAATAGGAGCTAAAGCAAATGACCTAATATAACAAGGATCTGTAGATCGGGGACACGCCGACGCTGAACAGATTTTTCTGCAAGCTTGTGGGGCTTTCCAGGTTTGCAGAAAAATCTGAAATGTTAAAAATAACCACGGTGGTCTAAATTCCCCCCGTTAAAAAAAGTATCTTTGCATGCACAGACAATGCACTTAACACTGAAGCTGGCAGCCCCCGCCACGGGGACCTACTCTGGCCTCAGACTTGGGGGGGGGGAGATTGGATTCCCCACTGCATGTCTCAAGCAATGTTCCCTCTAAGCTGGGGAGGTTTGTGAGCAAAAATTCTACTTTGTGAGCTACGGGCATGAAAGTTGTGAGCCAGCAATTTGGCTACGGCATAAATCAGTTTGCTCTGGAGCCTTCCTTCCTGAGCTGAGACAAAAATGTGTGAGCTGGAGGCTAAAAAACAGTGAGCTAGTGCACACTAACTCAGCTTAGAGGGAACACTGGTCTCAAGCCCCCCTCCTCTTGTACCACTAAGAGATAAGAACTATGTCCTCTTGCCCTGTTTACAAGAAAAACACATGCACACTGAAAAGGAACAGGTCCTCTGTTGTACACCTGGATTAAGAGGAGGGCCCTGGGATATCAGCAGCTTCTCAGACGTCATTTTTTTTCAACGAAGGAACTAATCACCTCCCTAAACTTGTCAGGACTTTTTTTTTTTTTTTTTTAAATTGCTGGATTCAGCGTGCGGTGGCTAGAAGTCATGTTACATTCCCCCTATCTCAGTGCTGTAGTTTTAAAGCCAGGGGCAAGGTTATTTGAATGTGGTTACAAATAAAATCATTTGGGTCATAAAAGGAGGGATCTTGTTAGAATCTTGTTTCCAGTCAGCAAGGTGAGGATTAACACGGTTTCCTCAAAAGCGTGAGCTAGTCAGCTTCCATTTTTGACGGGAGGCAAAGCAGGCCAGGTCACTCTCTTCAGTGAGAAGTGTTGGGACAACTGGCTTCTTTCCTTTGCAGTTAGGGTTAGGCCAATCCCAGCAACTGCTTTGCAGAGGACACGAAAGTTCAAACATAGCACACATTTTAAAAGCCTTTGCTAAGCGCTACAGTGCCTGGCGTGATCTGGTCCATGGGGTCGCAGGGAGTCGGACTCGACTGTGCGACTGAACAACAACAACAGTGCTCATCTCTCACCTCCCAAATTCTGGAACGCATCGGGAAGATACTTTTTTTGGGGGGGAAGGGATTCATCTCCCTATGAAGTTCTGAGGTGCTTTGAGCATAAGCACATTCTCAAGAGTAACCACAGGAGGCTTGTAAAGGGATTACTTCTACAAAATCATATTCTATAAGTGGGGGACTTGCAAGAAACTTGCGGGAAGGATATACATCCCACTCACCCCGCCTTTGCTTCCTCCCTCAAATAATCTTCCATCCTCTTTCTCTTCCCCCCTGGCAAACTTACCCAGTTTGGTGTAGTGGTTAAGAGCGCTGACTCTAATCTGGGAGAACCAGGTTTGATGCCCCACACCTCCACATGCAGCTGCTGGGTGACCTTGGGCAAGCCACAGCTCTCCCAGAGCTGAACTCAAAAGCAGTTCGCAAAGAGCGCTCTCAGCCCTGACTACCTCACAAGGGCGTCTGTTGTAGGGAGAGGAAGGGAAAGTAATCGTAAGCCACTCTGAGACTCCCAAGAGTGGGGTATAAATCCAATCTCTTCATCTCCCCCCTCCCCTTCTCTGACCTCTACACCCCCTCATCGCCCTCCTCTTCTCTGACAGTATCCCCCCATCTATCTATCTCCTCCTCCTTACCTTGACCTTCTCTTTAGCTGCAGTGTTGGGGACCCCAGAAGCTGCTGCGCAGGTAAGTAATCTGTGCAAACCTGGGGGGGAGGGGGTGTCTCCCAAGTCTGGAGAAAGGCCTCCTCTCTCTGCGTGGACCCAATCCACAAATTTAGGTTATCTGCAGATCTGCCCACACTTTAGATCTAGAGTCCCACGCCGACTCCATGTGCAAAAATACAGAGAGACTGACTGGTACACGGCAAGACACTACTTTGTAAACTCCCGATGCAGGTTCGTGGCAAGATTCAAAACCACTGTTTTTATTGTTAAACCATAAAATAAAATAAAATCAGTAGGGCTGGGGAGCAAAAATAGCTGGACGCAACCGTACAAGTCAGTTATCAAACAATATGAAACACTTTTATTTTTTAACTTTACAACATATAAATATGAGACAAATCTGTGCTGCTCAGGAGCTGTCTCGTCCCCCTCCCGCGACCAGGGTCCGTCTCACATTGCGCCGGCGCCCCCAAAGGCTGCGCTACGCGCGGGTCTCTGGAGTCTCCGACACAAGGCGCAGGCCGACCTCGGACTATGTACACGCCTCCGCCCGTCTGTCATCTGCTCAGGTCCCGGCTTGAGTCTCGGCAGCTCAGCCGCCTCTCCTCGGGGGACAGGTTGGCGAAGAACGGGTGGAGCAGCGCTTCGGCAAACGTGATCCGCTGGGCGGGATCGAACGCTAACATCTGTCTCATCAGGCTGAAGAACTGCCCGTGCTCGGGGGAATCGTGCAGCATGTACGTCTGGGAGGGGGGAAAGCGGAGAGAAGTCGGCTGAGGACGAGGAGAGAGACAACAGGAATAGGGTGTCCCAAGCGTCACATTCAGCACAGCCCAAGAAGGGCCGCTAGCGCAGGGGTCTCCCATGTGGTGCCTACTACTACTTTTTTTTGCCTTACGATTTCTTTTATTTCACAGCTCCTTATATTTAGGAGGGCCATTTTACGGAAACATGACAGCTTCCACGAATGCAGTCCTTGGGTTTATCGTGGGCTCGTAAACAATGCTCTGTGGAGTCTTGTGAGCAAAAATCCTACTTTGTGAGCTACTGGCATTAAAGGTGTGAGTGAGCCATTTGGCTACTGCATAGATTAGCTTGCTCTGGAGCAGGGTTCCCTCTAAGCTGAGTTAGTGTGAGCTGGGCTCACAGGTTTTTAGCCTCTGGCTCGCACATTTTTGTCTTAGCTCAGGAAGGAGGGCTCCAGAGCAAACCAATTTATTCACTAGTCAAACAGCTTGCTCACAAAGTATAATTTTTGCTCACAAGACTCCACAGCTTAGAGAGAGCATTGCTCCGGAGCCCTCCTTCCTGAGCGAAGACAAAAATGTGTGAGCTGGAGGCTAAAAAACTGTTGAGCTAGCTCACACTAACTCAAGCTTAGAGGGACCACTGCTCTTAAACGATACAGAATAATATAAGCACACCGCATTTGCCAGGGAATGGGCCACATTTCATTTTACGATGGGGCCGATGACTCACTTAAAAAAACATTTCCCCTTTATATTTAAATAGAAACAAGCCACATGCAACCATTATTTCAAAGTTTACAGAGAATGCCTAAAAAACACCAGCCAGAATTTTACAACGGAACAGCAACAACAAAAATCAAATCAAGATAATAGTGTGACCGTATCCCATTTAGGTTTTTAAATATTTTACTCCTGTGAAATCTGAAAATCAGCAGAGAGCCGCTAGTTTGGTGTAGTGGTTAAGTGTGCGGACTCTAATCTGGGAGAACCGGGTTTGATTCCCCACTCCTCCACTTGCACCTGGCTGATGTGACCTTGGGTCAGTCACAAGCTCTGGCACAGCTGTCCTTGAAAAAGAGCAGTTTGTGTCAGAGCTCTCTCAGCCCCACCCACCTCACAGGGTGTCTGTTGTGGGGAGGGGGAGGGGGAGGGAAAGGAGTTTGTGAGCCGCTCTGAGACTCCAAGTGAAGGGCGGTGTATAAATCCAATCTCTTCTTCTTCTTCTAAGTCAACTACCAATACAAAAAGCCACGATATAAAGAATTCTCAGGAAGTACCCCCTGCTCCATCAGTGTTGACCCCTTCCCCGACACCCATGAAGTGTTTTTAGAAAGCGGGTACGGCCGGGTGGGGCTCCTGCCCAAGAGGGCTTTTGACTGGCCCATGGAGACCTGACTCGGCGTGCAGACTGAAGTAACATTTCAGCAGCAACTATCGGCACAGTCTTGGTTTTATCGTCTTTCTCCTCTTTCCTGGTGCATTTTTTTTTT
>NW_015169261.1:5000-23226 GCF_001447785.1 Gekko japonicus
GCCTAACTGTGACTAACTGTCCTCTCATTGGCTCTTGGTAGGCAACCAACTTTTGTCAGTAAATAAAAAAAAGGACTTTCAGCATAACCCCCTCCCCCGCCCACTGTACTTTCTCCTCAGTGCCTGTTGCTAGGTAACCAGGTTCTGTCAGTAAAAGGCCCTCTCTGCACCTATTTTTGCCTTTGGGAGAAAACTCATTGGGGCCAGTCCTGGTAGTTGCCAAATCCAGGTGGGAAATTCCTGGAGATTTGAGGGATGGAGCCTGGAGAGGGTGAGGTTTGAGGTGGGACTTCAGACAGGTGCAATGCCATAGACTCCACCCTCCAAGCCAGCCGTCCCCCATGGGGAACCATTGTTGCCAATCTCCAGGTGGGGGCTGGAGAACATTCAGAATTACACCTGCTCTCTAGAAGGGAGGGGGAGGAGATGGAAAGCTGAAGCCAGGGGGCAGATAACAGTAGGTTGATGGTTGGCTGAGAGAGGGATAGGGCTGCCAACTCCAGGTGGGAGATTCCTGGAGATTTGAGGGGTGGAGCCTGGAAAGGGTGGGATTTGAGGATGGGGTGGGACGTCAGACAGGTACAGTGCCATAGACTCCACCCTCCAAACCAGCCATTTCCTCATGGGGAGCCACTGTTGCCAATCTCCAGGTTGGGGCTGGAGATGACTGAGAATTACAACTGCTCTCCAGGAGGGAGGGGGAGGAGATGGAAAACTGAAGTCAGAGAGGCAGATAATGGCACATTGATAGATGGCTGGGAAGGAGATAGGGTTGCCAACTCCATTTTGGGAAATTCCTGGAGATTTGAGGAGTGGAGTTTGGAGAGGGTGGGGTTTGAGAAGGGGTAGGACATTAGGTACAGTGCCATAGACTCCACCCTCCAAACCAGCCATTTCCTCCTGGGGAACCATTTTTTCCAATCTCCAGGGGAGGGCTGGAGATCATTCAGAATTACAACTGCTCTTCAGATGGTAGAGATCAGTTCCCCTGGAGAAAACGGTAAGCTCTGTGTCATTATACCCTGCTGAGGTCACCACAGCAAATTGACACTGAGTGCCCAAGGCCAGGGCACCCACTCAGAGCCTCTTTCTAGAGCTTGTTGTATTTATTTCCATAACGGGCCTTATTCCTAGTAATTTATAAAGACCATGTAATCATAAGCAAAACCTACTAAACTCTGATTCTACTGAGCCGGTTTCAGATCTGTTTTTGCTTGTTTTCTGGTCCTGTCATAAACCAGTATCATGCAAACCACTTAAACTCCAATGGTGCCTAAATTCACATTGGCTTATAATAGATCTATGTGTAAAGTCTGATGTTTTAAATCCCAGTGTGCATCACTTTATACATACTTATTGAACCTTCTTTGTTATGTTGTTCCCACTCACCCAGTTTGGAAATACTGTTGAAACTCTTTACAACCCACTTTGGTTTTCGTCACCCTAAATAATTTAGTGCAATTTGTTACACATACACTTTTGAAATATCCTGTACCAATTAACTTTCACTTGCTTCTACATAACATCTTAGTAACTCAGCACAGGAAACAATTAGACATTAAGTGGATTGTGTTTTATGATGCGCAGTGCAGAAGAAAAAATTATAGATAGACTCAAAAAACCAGACAATGAAAGAAACAGCTCTAAAGCAATGAATGACAATTGTATTCATGTGTTCACTGGGTGCTACAAACCTAAATGTGAGGATAATCATCAAAATCTATTCTCTTGTGAGAATATTTATATGCAAGCCATTAAAACCTTTTTTGCACAAAATCCATTAACATTTTATAGCAAAGCAAAAACAGCTAAGTATAACTTCCGAAACAAATTAACATTTCAGCTTGAACAATTAAACTGGGATTTCTGCTCTAAAGAATGGAGAGTTTACAAGAGTGGCATACTTTAAAAATAGTCCAGAAATTTTCAAAAGCGACCAAAGCTTTGATGTAAGCCAATCAATATTTTAAGCAATCTTCAAAGATCCAGTTCATCCTTATCCTCTAATGAAAAAAAAAATTATAACTAGAGTGAAATATTCTCTCAGCACTGATTTTCAAGGATACTATTTTCTACACTACATTTGCTACATGAGCACTAAATAACAGTGGTTACCCTGTAGATGAGCAACAATGAATTCTGTGATAGACTGGAAGTATGTCATAACACTTAATTGCATATTTGATGCTGAGTGTGCATTGTTTAGCAAGCAAGAATTCTACTAGTGGTCAATGGAGTCAGGCTTCTTCCTGTTTGCATGTATGTTCCTTGAGTTCCCTTTAGCACTTGATCATTTGCTGCTGAATGTGTGTACAAATTCTACTAAAAAACATTCTGTGAAATCTGAACACTCCATACGTGTTAATTGACTAGTGATTTCTCAGTCCCACATGCAAGAGACCAATTAATGTTGCAGATTTTATAGCAGGTGCTGCCAGATGCACTTATTTGTTGCTTTGATCAATACTAAGTGGCAGGGATGGTGTTTTTTAAAAAAAAAAATTGGGAGGTGAGGTTGGTAGGGAGATATGATCAAAATAAAACCTCTATAGTAAATTTCAAGCAAGAAAGTGCTTTGCTTAGCTATCATATCTTATACTTGTACATGTTTCATCTGGCTTCTGCAAGGAGTTCAGGCCAGTATGAATGGTTTGTTGGGGGGGGGGGTTTGCTTAATTGCTGTGGACATAGATCAAGACAAGTAGCTGTGTTAATCTGTCTGTAGCAATAGAAAAGAGCAAGAGTCCAATAGCATCTTAAAGACTAACAAAGTATGTGGCAGGGTATGAATCATAGAATCATAGAGCTGGAAGGACTCTCAGTCTTCTAGTCCACCCCCCACGCCCCGCACAGTGCAGGAAATTCCCAAATACCTCCCCCTCTACACCCGCAGTGACTGCTGTTCCATGCCCAGAATATGACAAAAAACCTCCAGGATTGTTTCCTGACCCCAAAGTGGCAATCAGTATTTCCCTGGGCATGTAAAAAAGGGCCACAAAAACTAAGCACGGAGGCAACCCTTCCTGCCCTCCCTCTCATGATCTGCCTAAGTTCACAGAATCCGCATTGCTGTCAGATGGCCAGCTAGCCTCTGTTTGTTTGGTTTTTTAATATTTGTTTTTATTAATTTTTAACAGTGTAAACACAACAAAATTAGACACAAAGAGCTAGCCTCTGTTTGAAAACCTCCAAAGAAGGAGAGCCCACTACTTCCCGAGGAAGCCTGTTCCACTGGGGAACTGCTCTAACTGTCAGGAAGTTCTTCCTAATGTTTAGCTGAAAATTCTTCTGATTTAATTTCAACCCGTTGGTTCTGGTCTGACCTTCTGGGGCAACAGAAAACAACTCTACACCGTCCTCTAGAGTCTAGATGACAGCCATTCAAGTACTTGAAGATGGTTATCATATCATGTCTCAGTCATCTCCCCTCCAGGCTAAACATACCCAGCTCCTTCAACCTTTCCTCATAGGACTTGGTCTCCAGACCTGTCACCATCTTTGTTGCTCTCCTCTTTCATGAGCTTTCATGAGTCACTGCTCACTTCTTCAGATACAGCAAGAATGGGAGTCTATCTGTCCTATTTATTGGAAAGTGGTGTGATTTCAGGTGCCAAATGACAACAGCAGGTGAATGACAATAGCAAGCTGTGATTGGATTTACATGAGATATGCAGAGGAGTAATAGATGTGGAGATATACATCATTGGTAATGAGACAGTTAAGCAATTATCAATTATCAGTTGCTGAATTGCAATTGATAATGAAGCTCAAGACAATGCACCCACCTGGATTGAACTGAGACCTAGGTTTCCTATTTCATTACCAATGCTTTCTTCACATCTATTACCCTTCTGCATATCTCACCTCCATCCAATCACACCTACTATTGCCATTCACCTGCTATTGTCATTTACCTGCTAATGTCATTCAATATCTGAAATCACTCCACTTTCCAATAAATAGGGCAGATGGACTCCCATTCTAGCTGTATGCAAAGTGAAGAGTGACTCACAAAAGCTCATACCCTGCCACATATTTTGTTAGTCTTTAAGGTGCTATTGGACTCTTGTTCTTTTCTACTGCTGTGGACAGTTCTAGTACCAGGTGAATGCTCTGATTCCCTCTTACAAGGCCTGCATGGCGAAAGGCCTAGGGACTTTTTACAGTAATAAATCAGTCAACTATCATATGGCATTTTTTCTATTTTGTTCTGTTGGTCTTTTGCCTCTCCATTTTATCATCACAGCAATCCCGTGAGGCAGATCCGGCTGAGAGTCAGTGCCTAGCCCAAAGTCACCCACTGAGCTTCATAGCTAGATGGGGGTCTGAATTCACGTCTCCCCAGTCCTAGTGTGGCACACTAACTGCTACACCACACTCTGTCTGCTTAGACCTTGGATAAGAGTCTATGGATTGCATTTTCAGGAACAATGTTATATCAAAAGAATCTTCTTGTATCCAACTTCAAAGCCTACAACAGAGCAGGGGAGAGGGGGAGAGAGAGAGAGAGAGAGAGAGGCTGTGATCACACACACTAAATAATCCACTTTCTATCCACTTTCAGTGCACTTTCCAGCTGGATTTTACTGCGTGAATGGGCAAAATCCTGTTGGAAAGTGCATTGTAAGTGGATTGCAAGTGGATTATTTTGTGTGTGAGAGTGCAGAGAGAGGTTTTAAAAGAAATACAGAATATGGAAGTATGATATCAGTCCCTTGAAAGGCCACTTAAAAAAATATATTGCTTTCATACTAACTACAAACTACAAAGGTAAAGGGATTGGAAATATCTAGACTAAAATACAGAGTTATGGAAGGATCATATAACAGTTATATGTTGTGTTTAGGGCTGCCAAATCCCCCGGGGGGGGCGGAAATCCCCCCGCCCCAGAGGCCCGTTCCCCGACGCCGGGGAATCGGGCCCCGGGGTAACCCCACCCCAGCGTGCACGTCACAGGGAAGTGACGTTATGACGCCGGGCATGCTGGGGGCGGGGCCACGGCCATACGAGGGAAAACTCTATCCCCCAAAGGGGGATTTTTTAATTTTCATTTATTTGCATTTCTATAAAACTACAACAGAAATTGGGGAGGGAGAGTCTACAATCTATAGGAAAAAGTAAAGAGAACCTAACTAAAACTATGCTTAAAACATAGTTGTTACTCTTATACATTTACTTTCAAACATGAAGCATGCCCCCCAATTGTGCCCCCCCAATGACAACTCACTCATCAATCCTTGACTCGATCCACCAGTTCCTAAGACGGCCCCTGGGATCACGCCAGGCAGAGAAAATCTCTAAACCTCCAAATGCTTGTTCTGGTGGTCGCTTCTAATCCAGTACTGGGAATCAGGGCAGGACCTTCAGGGCAGAGAGTAGTCCCTCTGTACCGGCTGCTGGCCGGAGGTAGGGCTCTCCAAAGCCCCCTGGCTAGAAGCCCATTGCCTATGGGCTCCATGGGGGAGCGTGCACAATCACGCTGCCTCCTAATCCCCAATTCATGGCACACGTCTCTCGGAGGACCCCAGAGACACCGCCATCGTTCAAAGCGCCAAAACCGGGAAAACTCTCCTCTTCTTTCTTATCTCAAATGGAGTGTCTTTTAAAACTTTTGTTTCTTTGCCTTTGGTTTTTAGAATTATCCCATTAGTTGCTTTCAGGATTGTATCCCTTGTTGATTTCTTGGAGAACTTAATAAAAACTTCACTGGGCAGTTTCTTTTGCTTAATATGGTCAGGATATGTACGATAGATCATATCCATGTCATTTTGAAAGGATTCTGCTTTGAGATCTGCACTGGTGCCAGAGCTTCACTTAAGATTTCTTTCAAGTTCTCCTCTTCCTGCTCAGGAATACCCTGAAATGTCTGGACGTATGATGATTTTTCCATTTGTAGTCGAAGTAGCTACTCTTTATCAGAGGTACGTTCGTTTTCCACTACCTCCAGTCTCTGATCCATCACCTTTGTTTTAGCATCAACTTTTTTTCAGGGCTTTAGCTGTTTCTTCTGTTCTTATTGTTGAGATTAGTCATCTGGTCCAGCAGAGGGTGCAATGCTATGGCTAGCATATTAGGGAAGTCAGTGGTTACTTCCAGTCTGAGAGCCGACGTCGCTGAGGTAGCAGTTCTTGGAGAAGGTCTCCTCTTATCTGCCATTTTGTCAGCTCGTTGTGTCATTGTTTATACAAAGAGGAACGTTTTTTTAAGTCTCTGAAAGTCTGTTAAATCAGGCAGTTTCTACACTACATGAGTGGATTATTGCTTTCCTGTCAATACCGCCCCTCTTCCCTTCACGATAGCTTTAAAATAGCTTTTTTCCAGGCGGAGGTTATCTTCCCCCCCCCCCCGCTATGTCAGCTCGGGGCTTTGGGGCGCTTTTTGCTTGTGCGCTTGACTAGCTTTAAAGAGACACGGACTCACACTTCATTCCAAATGCTGTTTCCAAAGGTAATGAGGTTCTCCATATGCTGGATCGCTTGCTCGCTCGATCCGGTGTGCGTATCTCACTCCATTGCTGGTTCTGTGGCAGCGGGACCTGTCGGGGCAAAGGGGAGCCTCAATCCCTCGGCTGTTGCCTTGGGAGAGGCACCTCTTGCGCCCCAGGCTATGAACCCCCTCCGAGGGCTCTTGGGGGCCCCAGAATCATCCAGGACCCCTCTCATCCACTGTGGTAACGGGCCGCTCTCATCAGAGCTTGACGGAGCATGCCCAGCAGTGAATCGCCAAAACAGGAAGTCCCCTTGAAAGGCCACTTTCATTGAGGGGCAAAATGACTTGCTTAAATTGGCCTCAAAGACTGTTTTGTAAAGACTTTCACAACTATATGTGTATATGATGGTAAAATGATACATGCTACCTTAGGAACAATACATAACAGGAAACAATCTTTTAACTTTCCTATACACAGTGAAAAACACATTTCAAAGGTAAAATAGTGTTTTTGTTGCTCTCATTCATTCATGCTCACCAGGTTCTTTTGGGAATGGATAACAAATTGTCTAGCTTTACCCCTTGTTGTATTTGTAACTTCCCTAATAAGTGTCCATAACATCGTAAAAAGTTAGATTTGAGGCCAGTTGCACCTTAGAGACTAACAAGATTTTAGGGGTATAAGCTTTGCTTGGGTATCTTTCTTAGATAAATGGTATTTATATACCAGCCTGCACCCAAGAACAGTTACGTTTTCTTAAGAGGGGACAGTGATTTCTGCTGATTCCCCCTCTCATTGCAGACCCCCACTATGTTTTTCATGAGGATTTGCTGACACTAGGAACAAAATTTAGGGGGCTCTGTGGCCTATAAGAAGAAGGTGTCAATCAGTGGAAATCGGTGCTACCTCATAGGAAAACTTAAGGGCAATTTTCTGAACCTTGTGGGTAGATACAGGCCACATTTTTCTAATGTTAGAAATTTTTAGATCAGCCTTTAAGAGTCCCTAAACGGCTTCCGAACCAAATAATGAATATTAGTTTAATACAATTGAAATTTATATATGGTCTTAAAATGTGTTGGTATAGATCTTTTCTAGACAAATATCTGCTCTTTTTTTTAAGAAATAAATTTTCATTTTGACATAGCAATGCAGCATTTAAGTTATTTACAGTTATAGACTATGTAATCCTCGCCAGTTCTCAAAGTCTACTTGTGCTTAAAAATAAAGTTGCCATGAAAAATGTGTTGAGCAAATGATGAAAGTGACATCTTTAAGTCTTGCAGAAAACCTTCTCAACAGTACGCTTAGCAGTCTGGCCTAGTTTTCTTGCTACAAAGGACCTGAAAATAGAATATCTATCATAATATTGACACAGCCTGCCAAAGTAAATAATACCCTAGTATTTACGTCTTGGGAAAGTTTTTATCTGTAAAAAGTAAAAACTGCTTACTTCTCTCAGCATCTAAGTGAGGGCCAACTTGAGTTTTTAATTTTTCTAAATAAAACCTTGTTTTGATAGACTTTTATGAAAGAAACAACTCAGAATTTTTCTGGGTAATATTGTACAGAGTAACCCCACTACACACATTTCCCCCACAGTTTCTGAGAAACTGCATTTAAAAATGTTAATTCACGTTGCCCCCTTTTGTTCTTTCTTGATTAGATAATTTAACTTGTCCTCCAAAATAGACATAGACAAATGAAATCACTGACATCATCTCATTTGCTATGTTAAATAACTTTAAAGAGAATGGTTGTCATGCACAGTCAAAGGCTGTGGTCAAACAACAAGCTTAGCACAGACTGGCCCCACTTCTAATTAATCCAAGTTTTTTTGTAACTGAGAGTTTTGATCAGACATTTTACTCTTAACCCACTTCACCATGCACTCACCCTGAGATTGATTGATCAGATGCAGCAGCCACGGAGTGGGGCAGTTGGGCAGCTTTTTAATTACTTGTCTTTTGAGCATGCACAGATGCGTATATTGAAAGCAGTGCTTCAAACTCCTGGCAGGATGGCGGCAGCTGGTGGCCAATGGGATTGCTGGAGGAGACTGCTGGGATATATAGTGCAGTGTGGGGGGAGTGTTTTTGAAACTGTGCTTTGGAAGTTTTTAAACGAAAAAACACAGTTTTGAGAAGCTCTTGTGTGAGAGAGATTTCTGTAAGATGTCTGTAAGAATAAACACACATGCAGCACTTCATAGCCATGGTGCAAATATGCAGTTATGCGCACTTCGCTAACTGCCTCGGGGGGGGGGGGGAGCCAACTGGAAGGGAACATTCAGACTTCCCAAATGGCTTGAGAGCACAATGGATTGATCAGACTTCCGGAGATGTGGGGTGAGACTGCTGGCATCAGGAAGGACCAGACTTTCCCTGGTGTCAACTCCGATTAGAAGACTGGTGAGAACAGGCTGCCAATGACTGGGGAATGGGAGACAGATGTTGCTGTCTGATCATGTATTTTAAATCTGGAAGGGAACAGCAATGACACTGGATCAAATAGCTCATCTGATCACAGCCAAGAATGTTAGTCCTGAACTATGAAGTTATACACAAATGCACAGAAGAATCACCAGGTTTCTGAACTGACAAAGGACTGACAAGAAAAGTCACTTCACCTTTTCCCTGGCTGATTCCACACAGGTGTTTTTCTTCATTTCACATGATGTCATAATCTGTTCCATCAAAAATCATGAAGAGCCCATTTTTGCTAAAAACTGCTGTTTTAAATCTAGAGGGAAAAGGACTGACAAGAAAAGTCACTTCACCTTTTCTCTGGCTGATTCCACACAGGTGTTTTTCTTCATTTCACATGATGTCATAATCTGTTCCATCAAAAATCATGAAGAGCCCATTTTTGCTAAAAACTGCTTTTTTAAATCTGGAGGGAAAACAGTATTTCCACTGTTGGGGCAATCTTTTTCATGTCTCCAGAAGAGAAGGTATGTCTTGTGTTTAAATTACAAAAGAGTCCTCCTTCTGCTTTTTAGAATATACAAGATCTGCTGTGTGCATGAAGAAGGATAAGAAGAATATCCTGTAGGGGACGGAGGGGTTAAGTAGTTAGCATAGTCATTTATTTATTTATTTATTTTTCAGATTTTTTTTATCCCGCCTGAAGCTGGCTCAGGGAGGCTCACATAAAAACAGATAATTACATTAAAACATAGTTGCAGTTAAAACAATTATAAAAGCATAATAATGTGTTAGTAATTATTGGTATTCATATGACGGTAGCATATGAAGAACTTCCTGATATTCTGAAATGATCCCCTCCTGTCTCCTGATTGGCTCATTGGAGGCTTCCTCTTTTTGAGCACACTTCCTCCCTAGTTGTTTGTTACACAGTTAGATGGCTAGATAGTTAGAACCTTCTTTCTCCTCTCCTCTTTGCACTGTTGTTTCTCTTCTAAATAAAGCTGTTTATTCTTTCAGTAGCTTGAGCTCCACTCCTTTCTGCATATTTAAAACTCTGCCAACAGGGTTATGGGCCCAGTGTGAGCTTTCGAGCCATGAAATAAAAGATAGTAAAACAGGCAAAGAAGAAGAAATGGAAAATGGCAGTTTCCTGCAATGTCCTGCACAGCTGCCTATAAGACAGGTTCTCCAAAGGGAACTACCTGATCTGGAAGAAGAGGATGAAAAGCCTCCTGCTAGAAACGGGACTTTGGCATATCATCAGAGACCCACAACTGGGAGATGACCAGCCAGAAGATTAAAGAACTAAGGACTCTAACAGGAGAAAGCCAGAGGAATGTTGAACAAAGGTTTGGCAGATAGAGAGCCTTTAAAGTCATTAAATGCAGACAGCAAAAGCAGTTTGGTCTGGATTAGAACGGCTATATATTAACTCCTTTCTTAAAGGCCAACTGTATTTATAGAAAAGACTGTTTAGCATAAGAATGACAGAGCAAGGCTGTTTTTTTCCAGACAATGGAAACTAAAAAAATCCTTAAATTACAAAACTGGTTGTTGAAAATAAAAAAGATCTATATTTTATTAAATTAACAATTTATCAGAAAAAGCTTGAGCTTTGCCCCTTTTTGCATATTTAAAACTCTGCCAAGACCTCTGCATTTTCATACTGAACTTCCAAGGAGTCTTTACTGACACACCAAAAAGCCAGGGTTGTTTTTTTTTTAGTCAGAGCAACATAATAGTGCTGTTACTACTTTATGACAATACAAGTGGCGAATGTTTTTCTCTGATCTCTCAGTTAGCATTTGAAAAGTTTCCAAAATGCTCTTTCTCTTTACCCTAAGCAGTAGGAGGCTACGGTCTATATTGCTGTGTTTAGCTTACTGTAAGTAGGATCCAGTATGTGATTTTGTACCACTGAATGTGTCATGTTAATACTTATGCTTTACTTCTGTCTTTAGATTTCTGGTTGGTTCTTCAACCATAATCCTATTGCACTTTTTATTGAATGTCCTATCCTCTTGATTGTATTGACTCACTTTGTGTAATCTGCCTTCAGTCCCAGTGAGAAAGGACTATACATAATGTAAATAAATAGATTTGTCTTTCCAATGTAGATGAATGCAGTGGGACACCCAGTCCTTCCAGCAATTAGCATTACCAAAGGAGCCAATGTTGTGTAGTGGTTAAGACCAGCAGACTCGAATCTGAAGAATCTGGTTTGATTCCTCACTCCTCTGCATGAAGTCAACTGGGTGACCTTGGGACAGTCACAGTTCCCTCAGAAGAATTGTCTCAGCCCCACCTACCTCACAAGGTGCCTGTTGTGGGGAGAGGAAGGAAAGGAGATTAAAGGAATGTGATTGTAAACTGCTTTAGAAGTCCTTAAGTTAGAGAAAAGCAGGGTATAAAAACCTACTCTCCTTCTTTATTGAAAAATTGCATTATTCCAGAACAACATTATGCAAATACATTTGAAGTACTGCACTATACTTGAGTAGTACTGTGCATGCACCAATTTTTTAAAGAGTGGCAGAGAATCATGATAGTGGTATAATAGGTGGCACCAGGAGTCCTAGAATTACAACTGATCTCCAGACTAAGATATCAGTCCCCTTGGAGAAAAAACTGATTGCACTGTGCTTTTAGAAATCTCTGCTAAAAGTTCAAAGTGAGCCCAAGGGTCATTTCATGGAAAAAGAGGTGCAAGAGCTCATTAGCATAATTTATTTGCATATGCCACACCCACTGACATCACCGGAAGTGTGTCAGAAGGCAACACCCACCGTTCAGGCTCCACTGGACTGTTTTGGATTGCTAGCTATTGGGGGGGGGGGAGAGAACGTGCCAATCTGCCCTCACAGAGGAGGGAGAGCTTGTACCTGAAGGCGGGTCGGGGGGCTCTGCAACTTACCTGGCAGCTTCTTGCTCCTCGTGGCCCGACTGAAGGCTGCTGGAAGCAGGGGGCGGGACTTGTTGTATGTGCCCGCCCCCGATCTCCTTACTGCCGGAGCTTCGCTCCTGTGCGCTCCTGCAGGAAATGACCCCTCAATATATGCACCAGCTACATGATCACTGTGGGAAAAGGAGGGTAGGGAATCATGACAGTAGCATGACAACAACCTCATGTGGAATCAGCTTCTTTTCCAAATCTACCCCCCCCCCACAGTGCAAGATATTTCAGAAACTGAACTGCTTAGAAATAAAAACATTGCTAGTATCACTCTCATTTTTAAGAGGTTGTTTCCCAAAGACAAAAAACAAAATGTGCTTTGTCTAAAAACAAACTGTTGCTGGTATGCTATCCAGAGTTTAAAAATCCTTCTTTTTGCTAAGGTGTATTCCTTACCAATTTAACATTTTAACTAGAGCAACTGAAAAAACAGCATTTTCTAGAGTTGTTTTCAAAGCAGGAACATTGAATTACACTTATCATCTAAAAAGTCAATTTTGCACAATTTAGCTCCCCACATAAATCCAACACTAATAAGGTAATGTTGAAGGTGTTTCTGCGGCAATGATTCCTCTAAATTGGCAAAACCAAGGGGAAAAAACCCTCTGGAGGTGTATATTTTTGAAAGGAATAATATATTTTGTTATTAATTCAATAAGGAAAGACAAAACCTAGTTCAAAACACTTCTTTAAAAAGTATGGAAAATTATCATTGTTACAGCGAGTTTGATAATTAAGTCTAATATAAGACACCATTAGTTATTTCTCAAGGCCAGTTCACAGAATAACTTTTTAATGTGGCTGCCTAAATTGCATTATATGTGTCCCAAAAAACTTAAAGTTATCGTGACAAACAAGTCTTTGCAAACATGAGTATCATGCAGGTACATTTGCTTGGAAGATGTGGTTTGCTGCTGGTGCCTATTGAGTTTACACACCCTGGTTTGCTTCCAAGTAATGTGTGAAGTGGCCTTCAAGTGGAGATAGCAAATGTAGAATTTAGAATTAGAATTTAGTATGGTTGCTAGACCAGCCACATACATATAGTGATAGCAACTGCATAATGGCTATCCTAGTTTTCCAAGTGCAGGATTCCCTATTTGAAGTAACATGGGACAACGTTTCAAGGGGAAAACCCCTTTAATTGGGCCATGGACTGGACTTTAATCAGGGCCAGTGATAAGGTAAATTATCCCACATGAGGACAGGTGGGTGCTTGGACACCCAGCAGGCTGTTTGACTTTAGGCAGAGAATATGTCCTCTGAAACTGCTACAGGGTGAGATCACTGGTGTTCACAGTGTAAATAAAAAGGACATACTCTGAAACCCACTTAAATCAGGATTGCCAGGATTGCATGTCTGTCTCATCCATGATCTCATTCAGGATGATGGGAAAATACATACTTTGGGATTCAGTTTCCACAATGCAAAGTATGAGTTCTTGACAGCTGGAGAGTTGGATGTTTAGTATTTTCAGACAAATTATTTCATTTCAAGTTGAGCTGATTACCTCAACCATAATTGGCATTATCTGAAGTATTAGTAATACATAGAAGATTATTTTTTTCGTCACCTCCTGGGATATGATGCTGTTGAAATGCAGTGATGCTAGACTTGCAAAACTAAAAAGGAAGGGGAAATAATGGCAGAATTTAACCCACCTCATTTAATTTTAATTCTGCATAGAACTAAGTTATAGAATATGCTAAAAGGCAAAATGAGGAAAATATTTCCTTCATGTGAAAGACAATGGCACAAAATTACATTGTTCATCATGTTCCACAAGTTGTGGCTCACGTGTCCCTGGCCTGATGAAGAACACACAAGTGAAGTCCAAGCAAGGAAGAAGAATCTAAAAGGTTTATTGCAATAAACAGGGAGAAGCAATATGAAGCAATAGATCGCCCGCACACCAAGCTGCTCTCTGTCTCAAACAGGAAGCACTGAGGATCATATTCCCAAAATGACATAGATTTTTTGTTGTTGTTCAGTCGCACAGTCGAGTCCGACTCTTTGCGAACCCATGGACCAGATCACGCCAGGCCCTCCTGTCTTCCGCCGTCTTCTGAAGTTGGCTCAATTTCATGTTCGTTGCATTTATGACACTGTCTAACCATCTCATCCTTTGCCGTCCCCGTCTTCTTTGACCTTCAATCTTTCCCAGCATCAGGGTCTTCTCCAGTGAGTGCTCCCTTCTCATTTGGTGGCCAAAGTATTTGAGCTTCAGTTTCATTATCTGGCCTTCCAGGGAACAGTCAGGGTTGATTTCTTTTAGGATTGACTGATTTGATCTTCTTGCAGTCCAAGGGACTCTCAAGAGTCTTCTCCAGCACCATAGTTCAAAAGAATCTATTCTTCGGCGCTCAGCCTTCCTTATAGTTAGGGTTATTAGGGTTAGGATTATTAGGGTTATAGCTATTAGGGTTAGGGTAAGGGTTATTAGGGTTACAGTTAGGATTATTAGGGATAGGGTTAGGGTTACCTTTATTAGGGTTATTTGGGTTAGGGTTACAGTTAATAGGGTTAGGGTTAGGATTATTAGGGTTAGGGATTAGGTTTAGAGTTATTAGGGTTAGGGTTAGGGTTAGGATTATTAGGGTTAGGGTTAGGTTTTGTGTTAGGGTTATTAGGGTTAGGTTTAGGGACTAGGGTTAGGGTTATTCGGGTTAGGGATTAAAATTAGGGTTAGGGTTAGGTTTTGTGTTAGGGTTATTAGGGTTAGGTTTAGGGACTAGGGTTAGGGTTATTCGGGTTAGGGATTAAAATTAGGGTTAGGGTTATTTAGGTTAGGGTCAGTGTTCCCTCTAAAACGAGTTAATGTGAGCTAGCTCACAGATTTTTAGCCTCCAGCTCACACATTTTTGTCTCCGCTCAGGAAGGGATGGCTCCAGAGCTAACTAATTCATGCAGTAGCCAAATCACTCAGTGGCTCACAAAGGAGAATTTTTGCTCACAGGACTCCACAGTTTAGAGGGAACATTGGTTAGGGTTAGGGTTATGGTTATTTGAGTTAGGTTTAAGGATTAGGGTTAGGGTTGGGTTAAGGGTTCGGGATTAAAGTTAGGGTTAGGATTATTTGGGTTAGGGTTATAAGTGTTACGTTATAGTTAGGGTTCTAAGGGTTAGGATTAAAGAGTTAGGGATAGGTTTATGGTTATTAGGGTTAGGGTTACAGATTAGGGTTAGGGTTTTTAGGGTTAGAGTTATTAGGGTTAGGGTTATTAGCATTAGTTTTAGGGTTATTAAGATTAGGGTTAGGGTCAGGGTTAAGGTTATTTGGGTTAGGGATAGGATTATTAGAGTTAGTGTTAGGGATTAGGGTAAATTTTATTAGGGTTAGGGTTGTTAGGTTTAGGGTGGTTAGGGCTAGGGTTGGAGTTAGTAGGGTTAAGATTATTAGGGTTAGGGTTAGCGTTATTAGAGCTTGAGTTAGCGTTATTATGGGTTAGGGTGAGGGTTTTTAGGATTAGGATTTTTAGGGTGAGGGTTGTTAGGTTAGGAGTTAGGTTTGTTAGGGATTAGGGTTATTAAGGTTAGGGTTATTTGGGTTAGGATTGGCTTTATTAGAATTAAGGTTACTAGGGTTAGGATTATTCAGGCTAGGGCTAGAGTTATTAGGGTTAGGGTTGGGGTTAGGGATTAATGTTAGAGTTAGGGTTATTAGGATTAGGGTTAGTAGGTTTATGGATTAAAGTTATGGTTAGGGCTATTGGGGTAGGGTTAAGATTATTAGGGTTAGGGATTTGGGTTAGGGTTATTTGGGTTAGGGTTAGGATTATAAGAGTTAGTGTTAGTGTTATTTGGGTTAGGGTTAGGATTATTAGGGTTAGAGTTAGGGTTAGGGTTATTAGGGTTAGGGTTGTGGTTAGGGTTAGGGATTTAAATTAGGGTTGTGGTTATTTAGGTTAGGGTTAGGATTAGGCAGACAGGCCCGGAAATTGTTAGGGTTAGGGTTAAGCAGGTGGGCCAGAGAAGGCACACGGAGGCCTCAGCAGGCAGGCCAGGTAAGGTGTAGGGCTCTCCAGGCCTTCCCTGGCTCACCCATCTTGGCTGGCAGGCTGGGGGGGGCGTACTGCATGTGCCCACCCCTTGGGCTAGTTACTGCCGGAACGCCATCTCAGGGCGTTCCAGCTGGAAAGGACCACTTCATATGTCACCTCAAAGGGGAGAATCTGCTGAAAATGAGAGTGTATGACATTTGGAAGTCCAATTTTTATTTTGGGCACTTCGTTATTCAAATCTTCTTTGTAATACAGTCCTCTGTGAGGCACTTCAAATAGAACATCATGGTGCCGGAACCAGTGTTTGGATTGGGCATCACTGTATGTCATCTTGCAGGGGACAGTCTCCAGAGTGTGGGGATGTGTCAGTTGGGGTGGTCCAAAGATTGTTTTGGGGTGCAGCCTGGCCCCAGTGTCTGTCTGTGTGATTGTCCTGGGGGCACCTCACTTTGGAGCAGCTGGCACAAGAACCGTGCTTTGGACCAGGACACGGCATATGTTCCCTCAAAGTGGAGAGTCCGCTGAACATGCAGGTGTATGAAGTGTGTAGGTCTAAACCTCATTTTGGGTGCAGAGGGCACTTCCTTATTTAAATCTTCTTTGAAATATAGGCCTTTGGGAGGCACTCCAAATAGAAGCTCATGGCACCAGAACCAGTGTCTGGACCAGGCATCACTGTATGTCATCTTCCAGGGGACAGTTTCCAGAGCATGGGGATGTTTCAGTTGGGGTGGTCCAAAGATTGTTTTGGGATGCATCCAGGCCCCACTGTCTGCCTGTGTGACTTCCCTGGGGGCATCTCACTTTGGAGCAGCTGGTACAAGAACCGCCTTTTGGACCAGAACACCGCATATGTCTCCTCGAAGGGGAGAGTTTGCTGAACATGGAGGTGTATGACATGTGGCAGTCCAAACCTCATTCCAGGATGTAGTGGGCAAATAGTCAAACTAGTTCCTTATTCAAATCTTTTTTTTAAATACAGACTTCTTGCGTGCACCTGAAATGGAAGCCTGTGGCTCTGAAACCAGTGTTTGGACCAGGCATAATTGTATGTCAACTTGTAGGGGACAGTCTCCAGAGTGTGAGGATGAGTCCTTTTGGGTGGTCCAAATATTGTTTTGGCGTATAGCTTGGCCCCAGTGTCTGCCTGTGTGATTGTCCTTGGGAGCGCCTCATTTTGCAGCAGCTGGCACAAGAATGGCGCTTTGGACCAGGACACAGCATAGTCCCCCCTTTTTTTTTTTAGAACACAATTTTATTTTTCATGAAAATATTGACATGTCATCAGTTCCATTAATGTTTCAATTTTTACCCCCAATATCCCCACTTTACTCTCCCCCTCCCCGTGGCTTCCCGCAATGCTTCCCCCCTCGTCACTCCAGTACACCTTAAGATAACATCATATTCTAGTTTCAATATTGTTCTAAATATAATAAATTGTCCTTTACATCCCAGTTCTTTTCTAGGTAAATTTTAAAGTCTCTCCATTCCTCATAGAATTCCTGATCTTCTTTGTTGTTCAATTTTTTCGTAATTTTGTCCATCTCAGCCATAAACAAAGTTTTTTGTATCCATTCTTCTAACTCTGGAATTCTTTCTTGTTTCCAACATTGTGCATAGAGTATTCTCGCCGTTGTAATCAGGTACCAAAATAAAGTTCTTTTTGTAATATTCAATTCTTCCATTTTAAGTCCTAAGAGCAGAATTTCTGGTGCTTTTGTAACCCACTAAGGTCCTAATATCTGTAGGGAGAGTGGGCAGGTTCAGTCGGTATTGACAGCGGAATTCCCACCTATGGTTATTAACAATATGTAACTGCTGTTACTACACATGTACTTAAACACAGGCATAAAAGAGGCAATACAACCAATGCACTTTAACATTTAAAATAAACTCTTTATATAAACAAAGCATGGAGGTTTTCATATAAATCCTCATTCACTTTTGGTTAGTTGCTATTACTTCATAGCAATTAATCTTCAGGATATTACTAAGTACAGATATCTTCAGCATCCACAAAGATGCACAGAACAGAAAAATTACTAAGCACATAAATAATACATATATTGTAAGTCCATATGTTGTAAGCTCACAGATACTGGAACAGCATATGAGGTTTCCAGGCTGTACTTGGGAGGCTGCAGCTCTTCTCAGTTGACTCCAGGATTTACCTGCAATAATTCAAGGCAGGCCTTAACACAACCAAGTCTATATAGGCCTCTCCCCAAGATGTTGCCTCTTTCTGGGCCAGGCTGAACTGCTGGCTGCTGGGAATACCCAGCCTCCTTTAGGGAAGGCTACAAACACTGAGCATGCTCATAAAGGGAGTTGATTGCCACACCACCTATTGGCAAAAGCAGGCGTGCCTGATCCTTGTATGCTGTTAACAGCTACAAAACTGCATGGGTTACA
>NW_015169261.1:23399-87903 GCF_001447785.1 Gekko japonicus
GGGCGCAACTTGTCTATGATTTATGTGTGTAGAGAAGGCAACTTCCTGATTGATCTTTTTCCGGTAGTCAGACGGTCCTCCGGGCTGCTCTATGCGATGTACTAATGAATTTCTTCCTGTCGGCAGCCTTTCAGTGTGGCAACAGGCATTCAAAACTCGCAATAGCTCCGTCAGTTTCACTTTTGCTCACCACAGGAATGTTCAACAATGTTATTTTTTAGCGTTTTTAAAAGTTTTAAACACGGTTATTTTCTTCCAAAATTATGCCATCGGGATGCTGCTTTTAGTGACTGCTTAACCACAAAGCCAAAAAGTCTTTTACTCCATTACACGGTAAGCTTATCAGTTATTGTTATCTTGCACTTTTAAACAGGGGTACGCAAATGCTTCTTTTTCCAACTCACTGTTATCCTTTCCCAAGAGATCGGCTGATGAAGGATTTATGCTGGAATTCCCAGCTCGAAACAGCTTCTGAAGAGATGCTCTGCTTCTGCCCGCTACGTAGAAGGAGTTCAAAGGGTGAAAAATCCACCCTCCGGGACATTAATCACTCTGATCTCAACTTCTGCTTGGGCGCTGCTGCATTTTCTCGGCTCCCCCCGCACAGAGGGTGCTGCCTTGGGTTGTAAATAACCCAAGCTGTCGAAAGAAGCTGCCGCACGTCCCGAGCGATTCCGGGACGCGTCAATCCTCCATCAAAGCTCGACCGGAAGCCTGACACAGCATAGTCCCCTTGAAGGGGAGAATCCGCTGAACTTGGAGGTGTATTAAGTTTGGGGGTCCAAATTTTATTTTGGGGTTCAGAGCTTTCAAACACTCCTCAGTGTTTTTGGATGAATTCATGAATGAGACGCAAATAAGGAATGAATAAGGAACTGGGAATAAGGAACCAACTTCAGCCTCGTATTGTTTGTGTTTTCCATGTTAAATGCTAGCCATATAGCGATACCTACTATATTGAAGTTCATTAATGTTTTGTTTGCTATTATTATGCTATTCTTGCGCTTAACTCTTTATTTAAGTTATATAAAATATTCATATGCCCCAGGGACAGATTGGCCATTAAAGCCATCGGGAAAAGTTCTGGGAGGCTGATGGCCGGGGGGACACCCCGCACATGGAATACATAGGGAGCCACTGATGCCATAACCTGCTAGCTCCCACAAAGTGGGTAGGAACTTCTGTCACCCCAAGCCCCTGATATGCTCACCTTTTGGCATCATCTCCGGACCCAAGAAAAGCCAGGCAGGTAGGATCCCACCCACCCCTCTATTCTGGGAGGCTGTTCCAGAGGCATGAGACAGCCACTGAGAAAGCTCAAGCATGCTTTAGACAAAGGGAATACTGATAGTAGATCTTACTGGGGAAAATAAGCAACTGCACAAGAACATGGGTGGGGGGTAGCTGTATGTGAGTCCCAAGTCATGAAGTATGTGGGAATCTCATCATCTCTCATATAGTCACACTCAGGTCCATATCTGCTTTGCTTCCACAACACTAAAGTCTCAGGTACCCACAGAACATTCAATGGGCTTCTTGGTTACATGAAATATTTTTGTTTATGCAGGATCACAGGGGTTAAAGCCTCTACCATCTGAAGCAGAGGTCTTTCCCATTCGCTGGGATGCTTTAATTCCTATATTCCCATGTAGACAGGGCTGACTTATCCATTAGGCACAGCAGGCACAGCACCTAAAGCCCACAATACTTTTAGGGGCCCATGAAAATGTTTTAATTTCTTTTAAAATCAGAAGAACAAAATGAACTTTTAGGGTTGAAGAAAATGGGTTTTTTTTCTTACATCAGAAAAAAAAGATAAATGTTTAGGGCCCAAGAAAATTTATTAAATTTGTTCACTACTTCTGAAGAAGTGAGCAGTGACTCACGAAAGCTCATACCCTGCCGCAAATTTTTGTTAGTCTTTAAGGTGCTACTGGACTCTAGAACATTTCCAGAGTATAACTTTTTGAGAGTTAAAGCTCCCTTTGCCAGATACCCTCATCTGATGGGAGCTTTGATTTTTGAAAGATATACCCTTGGGATCTTGTTGGTCTTTAAAGTGCTACCAGATTCAAATCCTGTATTTTAAGGGTGATATTTATTTACTTATTTTACTTCATTCATATATTGCCTGTGCACCCCTTGAATGAAACACCAAACAAGTTATGGGTTAAACTGCGGATTTTATTTATACATAAGCTGATCTGCACCATATCATTAACACATGAAAACACAGGTTGCATTGTGCTTGCAAAGCAAGCCTCCTAACAGGGCAAACCCACCCTGGCTCAGAGTCAGGCCCGGGATTCTTCCGGACCTTACTGATCATGGCCCACATGCCAGTGCATAGAGGAGAGGGAGGGCACATTCCAGCCCAGGACTGCAATGCCTCAAGGCTCATCATATGCTCCCCCAACCTCAAAGAGGCCCCCAACTGAGTCACCCTGACTGCAAAGACCATAGGTACCCAGTTGAGGACTCCCCATCGCAGATATCTCAGGGTGTTTGCCAACTCATAATCCCCCTAACCCCTAACCAGCTCTACCAGGCCTATTTATACCTCAGCCCCTCTGGCCATGTGGAGCAGGTGAAAAAAGCTCCCCTTTTGGCCAATCCAAATGAGGCCCAAAAATTCCTGCTCAGCCCCGAAATTTGCTAATACCACATGGTCTTAAAAGAGGGTGGGCAGGTGGGGATCTCACGCTGGGCCATACTGAAGGAGTAGGGTGGCCCCTACCATACCCGGTGAGCCAGCTCTCCATTGGCCAGCACTCCTGCACTGAGCCACCAATGGCTCCCCCCGCCCTTGTGCTTCCTTCAAGAAGATGGGGGTGGGGTGGGAAAATGCTGGCCCCTGCTCCAGGGCAGGCACCAGTCTTGCCATTGTCCCCAGTAGGCACCCACATTGGCTTATATTGTTCTTGTCTTCTGGATTTTATCCTCACAACAACCCTATGAGGAAGGTTAGGCTGAGTGTATGTGACTGGCCCCAAGTTACCCTGCAAGTTTCCATTGCAGAGTAAGAATTCGAACCTGGGTCTCCCGGACCTTAAACAGGGTGGAAAGGCAGCATAAAAATTAACATGTCTGAGTTAATTTTCAGACACACTGAAGTCCACAGAAAGCATGGAGTTCAGGGCCCCTGAAATAAATAGTGTTATGATTTCGGCCTTGTTCTGTGCTTTAGCTCCTTGTGCTTCCAAACCTTATCATTATGCAGACTGCAAATAATTTCATTTTGCTCAGGAAGAAAGTCATTACAGTGTTATGGGCTTTACCTTTTTTCTGGCACAACATGATACAGAACACCATACAGTAATTATGGGAAGCTAAAAACCATAATTGTTAGCATGGATTCAGGCTCATCCATTTTGAAAATAATCAGCATTTCCCATATCTGAGTAATTATATCATTTGTTGAACAACTGACAACATCTCTGTTTTACTTCGCCTCACTGTGCCAGACGATTAAGGACATTGCGAAATGTGCAGTTAATTGTTTCTAATTCAATTAATGTCATATTCCAGCAGCTGTTCCACTGAGGTAAAGAGTTCTTAAATTTAGACCTGTGGCTGGTTGAAGGTAGCGAAGATTGACTTCACTTTTGAAGTGGTGAGCAGACTTGAATTTTCTAATTACCATTAATATCCTAAGGGTTTTTAAAAACAGGATGCTAAGCTTTCATTAAATTAGGGCAGAAAATGTCTCCTAAAGTCATTTGATGGAAAGTGTAGGAGGGAAAACAGACTTCTGTTTGGGATTTACATTAAACATTAACAGAGTTTGCATATTTAATTTGAAAAATATGACCCAGACTGATTATAGGTGAATAAATTTGCTTGTTTTTCTATGTGTTGTGTTTCATTAGAGTGACATCAATTTTTTAAAACTGATATTTCAAATGGTTAGTTATTAATAGGACTAGCCATTTAGCTTATCTATTGTCTATCTATTACTGATGAACCAATGTACACTGGATATGAGAAGAATAAATCTTTCTGTTCCATGCTCAGGAGGGGGGGGGGAAGGATCCAGTTCCAGTTGGTTTCCAGAAACTTCCTCCTGATAACTGCGATTCCTATGAAGATGTTCCATGTCTACTACTACTACTAATATATCAGATAGCTGACTGACAATCTGAAACATTCTTGACACAAGGAATACATAGTGAAGAAGAAAGGGGGGACGCACCAAGACAAAACGATGAAGAAAACACAAAATGGTACAAAGGGATAAGAATCCGATATATATAAAAGCCCTGGCATATTGGCACTTTCCAGCTCTCCCACTGGCTGTGCTGTGCCATTGGCCCATCAACCACCACTCAAGAATACTCACGTGCCATTGGCTGGGTTCTGGGTCCTCTCCTCTTGCTTGCCCACTGCCACCTTGGCCACTCTTCCCTGTCAGAATAAACTGCCAAAAAGGCTGTCTCTCTTGACAAAGATGCTTCTCCTGCTTGGCTCCTCTGTGGCTGGCTGGCTACTGAGGTGGTCCACCAACCGTCAAACCATTCTCTACTCCATTTTTCTTGGATATTTTTCTTGAAGCAGCTTCATAGTTGCCTGACCATCCCCAGGGGATGCTGTCATTTCTTGACTTGAACCATCCCCAGTTCTCCAGTAGGTGATGCTTAGGAGATGCTTTATGTAGCCAGGGTTCTGCTGGGCAACATGGACACCTCATATTTGGAGACCAAGGATGGCTCCTGTACAAAAGCCTGTTCATAATGCAAGTTGCATAGTGTAATATGTGTTAAGTACAGTGAACAAATGCAGTAGGATTTGACATGTTGCTGAGTCTAGTCATTTCCTGTACATTTCAAATCCAGTGTGCGTAAAAAAAAGCATAACTAATTTGTTTAGCTGTAAGAAATCTTTTTCAGATCCAGTTATCCTCAATGGTAAAATGATAAATGGTAAATGGTAAAAATATATGCCTAGATCTAGTGAAACCTGAGAGGAGGAAAGGGCAGGACATGAATCTAACATCCTGTTGGTGAGCTGTTTGGTAGGACAGAAGCAAGGGGGAAACTGAATCCAAGCCCACGCTTCCTCTCCCTAGTAGATGGTTGGTGACAATTTAGCTTTTAAAATTCAGAGAGCTCATACACCTCAATTTTCTAGTCTCAAATTTGAATCAACCTGGTATCCTATTTTCTCTTATCTTACCACACATGATATCTTACCTGCAAATACGCAGTATCAAAGATGGGTTCTGATGTAAAATGCTGAAAGTAGAGCCTAAAGATTGAAATTATTATTGGGTGTGTTACTATTGTTTTTCTGAAGTGCTAAACGTTAATGTTGTTCTTGTGGTATGTAGGTCTCATGAACGTCAATAAGACTGTTGTATGTTATTGTAATGAGTTGTTTTGAAAAATGAATAAAAAGAAAGTTTAAAAAAAAAACAGTTCCATGTTCTCTGCCATGAATGCTGGATTGGCAAAAGAAACTGTACACACAGCATCTTTCTGTATGCACAGTTTCTCCTTCAAATAGTGAGATGTGCACAGAAACATGCTACTGTATGTGTAGCTTTCTTAGCTAGATTATAGTCCAAGATTTTAAATATGTCCTTCATAGAAGCATTATGAGATGAACATCAAGAGACATTTTTAATATAAATGATATTGTTAACACTGTTAACTGCCCTTATTCTTTGATGACCCTCAATTTGATTATTTCACAGAAGGATAGTGCTACTAAGAGGCTTTAATGAACAATCGTTTTAGAAACTGAGTCCATGAAATCTTGACCTTTTAATCCATGTTTTTCAAGATATCAGAGCAGTTCAGTTTGTTAAATTATTAAAAGCTTAGAGTGACTACCTTTTTTCCTTTTCAAGGTCATTGCCATCCAAACGGAACCAATTTTATATGTCAGCCAATTGCATTTTCCAAAACACAGCATCCAATCATCTGCCTTTCCCCAGCTAATTAAGGGCTCTCATTAGTGTAGGTCAGCAACTTGATTTTGTTATGGTATTAACAATTTAATTTCCAAAAAAAGAAATAGTTGATCATTTTAAATACCTCTCATATAAATAATTGCAAATACAGTTTGCATGACATTATTTTGGTAGGTATGTAAAAAGAGGAGAATATTATCTCTGGGGGACTGTGAAGTAGTCAGGTACTATAAGGTACTCCCTCTAATCCAAAGAAAACCTGGCTAAATAAATTAATGAGGTAACTAGGGATAATGGATAGAGTGCATAGAATCAGCTGAAATGCTTTTCAAAGGAAAGAGCTTCTGATAACAGCAAAGTGAGACACTGGCTGGAATGAGGAGCATTACAAGATATTGTCCAAACTAATGTGAGACAGAACCTATTTAATGGGATACTAATCTTCTACAACTCAGAATCCCTGGGAGTACTAATTGGGGATAAGAAATAGCATGAGGAGCATGCTGCATCAGGAACTTATGATATTCTTTAATAATGATACAAAAAATGAGTGGGGCAGACAGTTCCTGAGCTATATTGAAAATCCATCACTAACAATAATTTCAGTGTAAGAGTCCTGCTGTTTTCTGTTCAATTTCCAGCTTATTACCTTCTACATACAAAGTTTTCAACTATAGGTGATCAAGAGGTAATAATCCAGTGAGAGAAATTCCCTCGTGACAGAGGAACAGAAAGATAAGGGCTCATCTAGATGATATGTGTAACACTAGTTGGGTAAGGGATCTCCCGACCCAACTAGTGTGACATGTAACATCAGGGAAGTAACATTCCCAAGAGCTGAGGTGCAGGCTTAAGCCCTTTCTTCATCTGTGCAGGTGGAATACATGCTGCAGGAAGAGCTGGGTGGTTTTTTGAGCTGTGGGGAGCATTGGGCAAGGGATGAAGTGGGCCAGTTTGGTAAAAAGGTCCACAATCACCAGCATGCAAGTGTGGTCCTTGGACCAGGGAAGTTTGGTGATGAAGTCCAGAGAAATGGTGTTCCAGGTTCCCAAAGGCATGGGCAAGGAATGCAAGAGCCCCGAGGGCTTGGCTGGAAGGTCCTTAGCCTGCCAGCAGACCTCGCAGGAGCCAATGTACCGGACAACGTTTGTGCAGACTCGGGGCCACCAGGACTCTCATGTCAGCAGATGGGTGGTCTTGTGCTAGCCAAAGTGCCCTGCAGGTTGAAAATCATGTGACAGTCATAACAATTCTAATCTTATCTGTAGTGCTGTTGTAAGATGTAGAGCATTTTGTGTTTTTCAGGACAGGAAACTATGCCCTATTTATTTTTAAACTCTATTCTTTCCTGTTGAAATTGTGTTTATGTTTATGAATTTCAATGGCTTCCCTGTGTAATCTGACATGGTAATTGGAAGTGTTATCCAGCCTTTCAGTGTCTTGGAACAAAATACTGTGTCCTGTTTGAGTTAGGCTATGTTCAGCCACTGCTGATTTTTCAGGTTGGCCCAGTCTGCAGTGCCTTTCATGTTCTTTTATTCTTGTCTAAATGCTACGCTGTGTGGTCCAGATGTAAACTTGTCCACAACTGCATGGTATGTACTCCTGCAGAAGTGAGGGAGTCTCTTCTGTCTTTTGCCGATCGTAGCATCTGTTGTATTTTTCTGGTGGGTCTTAATACTGTTTGTAGGTTGTGTTTTTTCATACGTTTTCCCATCTGATCCGTGATTACTTTGATCTATGGCAAAAAAAACACCCCACTTCCTGTGGGAGACTGTATTTCCTCAGTTGTTTGTTTTACCTTTGGTTTAATTGCTCTTCTGATTTCATTCTTGGAGTAGCCATTTGCTTGAAGTGCATGGTTTAGATGATTTAGTTCATAGTTGAGAAAGTGTGGTTCACATATCCATCTTGCATGGTCTACTAATGTTTTGATTATGTCTCTTTTTTGCCGAGGGTGGTGATTAGTTTTTGTGTAAATAACGATCTGTGTGAGTTGGTTTTCCGTAGACCTTGTGACCTAATTGAAGGTTAGCTTTGCAGATGACCGTGATATATAGAAATGGGAGTTTACCCTCGATTTCTTTTTCCATGGTGAATTCTATGTTTGGGTGGATGTTGTTATGGTGGTCTAAAAACTCCATCAATTCTACCTCTCCATGGCTCCAAATGATAAAGGTATCATCTACGTACCAGAACCAGATTGTAGGTTTGTGGGGCGCAGATTCTAAAGCTGTTTTTTTTCAAACTGTTCCATGTAGAAGTTTACTATAACCAGGCTGAGAGGGCTTCCCATGGCAACCCCATCCATCTGTTCATAGAATTTGTTATCCCAAGTAACTGGTTGTCAAACAATGGAGGAATAAGGCTGTTATGTCTTCTGGAAAAATCTGATTAACAAGTGCGATATGTTGTGGTATATGTTGGCACCAACTATGTTCAGAAGAGTAATGCAATCGAGGGGGGGGTGTAGCTTGTTAGAGCCTAAGACCTTCTTAGAAATGCTGCAGGTAGGCGAAGATTAGGGACCTCAGAGTGTGGATGAGAAGGTATGCTGAGAGAAAGAGTTTAGATTTGTTAGGGCTGGGGAATGGGACAAGCTGATCCTTTACAAAACAAGCTCCACAAGGACCCAATAGATATTGTTTACCTTGACTTCCAGAAAGCTTTTGATAAAGTTCCTAATCAAAGTCTCCTAGGTAAGCTCAAAAATCATGGAATAAAAGGACAAATCCTTTTCTGGATCAAAAACTGGCTAATTAATGGAAAACAGAGAGTGAGTATAAATGGGCAATTTTCTCAGTGGAGGGTGGTAAGCAGTGGGTTACTGCAGGGATCAGTACTTGCTCCACTGCTTTTTAACTTGTTCATTAATGATTTGGAGTTGGGAGTAAGCAGTGAAGTGGCTAAATTTGTGGATGATGCAAAGTTGTTCAGGGTGGTGAAAACCAGTGAGGATTGTGAGACACTCCAAAGGGATCTGTCAAGGATGGGCAAGTGTGCGTCAACATGGCAAATGGGGTTCAATGTGGCCAAGTGCAAGGTGATGCACATTGGAGCCAAAAATCCTAAATATAAATACACACTGATGGGGTCTGAACTGGCAGAGACTGAACAAGAGAGAGATCTTGGAGTCGTAGTAGATAACTCACTGAAAATGTCAAGACAGTGTGTGACTGCAATAAAAAAGGCCAATGCTATGCTAGGGATTATTAGGAAGGGTATTGAAAACAGATCAGCCAATATCATAATGCCCCTATATGAATCAATGGTGCGACCTCATTTGGAATACTGTGTGCAGTTCTGGTCACCACACCTTAAAAAGGTTTTTATAGCTTTGGAAAAAGTGCAGAAAAAGGCAACTCGAATGATAATAGGGTTGGAACACTTTCCCTATGAGGAAAGGTTAAAGTGCTTAGGGCTCTTTAGCTTGGAGAAACGACGACTGAGGGGTGACATGATTGAGGTTTATAAGATTATGCATGGGATAGAGCAGGTAGAGAAAGTGGTACTTTTCTCTCTTTCTCACAATACAAGAACTCATGGGCACTCAATGAGATTGCTGAGCGGTTGGGTTAGAACGGATAAAAGGAAGTACTTCTTCACCCAAAGAGTGATTAACACATGGAATTCACTGCCACAGGAAGTGGTGGCAGCTGCAATTATGGACGGCTTCAAAAGGGAATTAAATAAGCATATGGAGTAGAGGTCCATCAGTGGCTATTAGCCACAAGGTATAGATAGGGACTCTGGGGTAAGTGATGTTCTGTCTTCTTGGTGCTTAGGGGGGGTCAACAGTGGGAGGGCTTCTAATGTCCTGGCCCCACTGGTGGACCTCCTGATGGCACCTGGTATTTTTGGCCACTGTGTGACAGAGTGTTGGACTGGATGGGCCTTTGGCCTGATCCAACATTGGCATCTCATGTTCTTATGAACCAAAAAAGAAACAGACTTCTGGTGTTTAATATATATATGTATTTAAAATAATTAGAACTAGTCACTAGTTACTGCAAGGAGCCTATAAGGACCTTGAGAACATCCAATTTCATCTCTATGGGTTGATGGGTAATGGTCTGGGTAATGTAGATAGGAATGGATGATAATTTAAGAGTGAGGGAGTTCAGGGAAATGACAGCCAGTGAACAAGATCAAGGGGCTATAAGGAGGAGCATGTATGCTAAGGGTGCTAACAAAACATATTAGCTTGGACATTTGTGCCTCAGCACTGTGAACAGCTGATGAGCAAACTTTCTGTATTTCCAGATATTCCTCTTCATTCTTCTAACATTTTCTTCTTCTGACTATTGTGATCAATCCATACAGAACCCTGACCATTTTATTTTCTGTTCCATTTCTGTTCCTTTCAAGTTATTGAACTCGGTGGCAGATAGTAAACAAACGGAAGGGGGGGGATCAGGACTTTTGCATTTCTAACACTTTAATTTTTGTAAGTGTACATTTTTGAATGAATGTATTCCTGGATCAGTAGTCCATGATTTCCTGAAATTGGAGAGATTTGCTGAAATTTACTCTGCTTGCATTTGACCTTGATGTGAAACTCAAATTCTTCAAATAAAAGAAACATGTGGCTGCTTCTGCATGGAGACACTGATGTTTCAGATTTAGTCTTCAATTGCTTGTAATTTACCCCCCAATTCACAGGAAAAAAATGCTTTCATACTTTTCAAAGAAAATGTCAGTAGACTAAAAGGTGAATGAGATGCTTACTTTCAAAATTGCACATATTTCTTGCTCAGAGTTCTGCTGATTGTTATCCTCGCAGGAAAAAAGCCTATTAATTAATTAATTTATTTAAGATTTATAGTTAGATTTATAACCTGCTTTGTCCTTGAGTTACTGACATCAAACAGGTATGAAAATAATCAAGAAGAAAAATATACTTCTGTATTTGTAACTCAGGAACAAAGCAGGTTAAAAATGTAAATCACTAACTCTGGTAGCAATATTAATTCCATTTTGTTTTTGTGAAATTGAAACCGGAATTTCTAACTTACATAACCATAATAACATTAAATGTAAAGTGTCCAAAGCACTGGTCAATACAAGCAGCAGAATGTGGAAGCAGTCTAGATACAGCAGGGTGGCCTATATTACTTCAACTGGGAATCACATTTTTGATGCCCTTCTACATATATAAAACCTCTGTGGAGGGGGAGTAGCAAACTGGGGAGGGCCTGTAAAATGGAGCTCTTCCACCAGGCTTTTGGAGCCGCAACCACTAACACCTCCACCGCCAACAATTACATCTACTCTGGCGGAGCCCTGGCCCACAGGTCCCTCAAACACAGCCCGTGCCAATGACCTAAGATAGCTGCAGAAGGCCAAAGAATCAATTGGAATATGAGGAATGTTGCTAGCACTTTATCTTGTTTGAATTTTAATGCTGTATTTATTAATGTATGTGATTTTATTATGATTGTATTATGGGAATTTTATCCGTCTGTAAGCCGCTCTGAGCCAGCCTTGGCCGGTAGGGCGGGATAAAAATTTAATTAATAAATAAAAATAAATAGTTTGGGTCAGCATCTTTGTCCTTAACAAGCTTTCATGGACCAGAGTCTACTTTGTCATCTGATGAAATGGGCTGTAGTCTATAAAAAATTTATGCTGGGATAAAAACAAGACTCCTGCTTATTTTTGCTGCAAAGGCTAACAAAGCCAGAAATTTTCCCCAGGTGTTACAGTTTTTCACTTGCTGGTTGTTTTATTTAAGTGAATTAGGCATTCCAAAATATCCTACATATCCCTGCAGTCTGAAGCACACGCCACCACCACCTCAGAGTTTACTTCCCATGTATCCCAGCTCTCAGTAACCCTTTTCAAAACCCATTCCACATCATGGTCTTTTTCAGTCCGGAGGACCAGGTGGACTCAAACTTAGTTCTCACATCTGTTTGTTAACACTTGTATTTGTATGCTAATTTGCTACCATTCACAGTTCTTTACAACTGCTTTAATCCGATCTCAGCTATACTTATGCATCTTGGCTCTAACTAGCCCTTCCTGGCAACTACCTGCCCCCTCTCTCTACCTGTACGTAAGGCTTGAGGAAAACTGTTTCAGTGTATCTGAGGAAGTGTGCATGCACATATAATGCTGAAGGAATTAGATCATGCATATATCCAGGGCCACTGGGTCTTAAAAGGCCACTGGACTCAAACTTTGCTCTATTGAACATATGAAGCTTCCTTGTACTGAATCTGACCTTTGGTCCATCTATGTCAGTATTGTCTACTCAGACTGGCAATGGGTCTCCAGGGTCTCAGCCTCTCAGGGTCTTTCACATCACCTACTGAAGAGAAACCAGATCTCTCAGCCCCACCTACCTCACAGGGTGTCTGTTGTGGGGAGGGGGAGGGAAAGGAGTTTGTAAGCCGCTCTGAGACACCTTTGGGTAGTGAAGGGTGGGGTATAAATCCAATCCCTCTTCTCTTCTATGTGTATTCCCCGTTTGTTTGGGGTTTTAATGCTAATTTAATGCTGGGGGAAGAGAGGTTTTAACTTCTTTCTTCCCATTTGTCTTCCATAGTTAAAATGCTTCTTCAAAGATTCAGTTGGCTCTTGCAGGAAAACATAGACAGTCCTAAATATATTTGCTAGGCAGAAAGTCTTACTGAATTAAATGGGACTTAATTCTGAGTGGACATGCTAAGGATTGCACTGTTTTCAATGCATGATTATTTTCTTGCATCCCAAAGTATCCTAGCTTTCAGTATCAGATTCTTAATAAAGTTGCAGGTACAAGAAACACATTCCAGACTTCCATAAAGTCTACATAGAGCTGCTTTAATATTTTAAATTTCACTGCAGATTAATAAACCATAAAATGTGTTTTACTGCATTTTCAATACTGATTACTGCAGAAACACCTAGCTACGGGAAATTAAATGATAAATTTCAACATTATGTTGTCAAAGAAAGATTGAGGCTAGGTTTCTGATTGTCCTCCTTGCTCTAAAATATTCTGCCAAGCATTCCTAGAAACCATTCTAGAAACCATCAAATAGGTATGAGAATTTTAGTCCCATAAATCCTACAAGAATTCCAACAGGTGAAGTTTTTCTTACATAAAGGGGGGGGAAATGCAAACTCTGCAGATATAAATTATAGTCATACTAAGAATAAGGCCCATTGTGGAAATAAATACAAAGAGCTCTAGAAAGAGGCTCTGGGCAGGTGCCTCAGCCTTGGGCACTCAGCATCAATTTACTGTGGCGACCTCAGCAGAGTATAATGACACAGAGTCCACCATTTTCTCCCGGGGAACTGATATCTGCCATCTGAACAGCACTGTAATTCTGAGTGATCTCCAGCACTCCCCTGGAGATTGGCAACAATTGTTCCCCAGAAGGAAATGGCTGGGTTGGAAGGTGGAGTCTATGACATTGCACCTGTCAACTGTCCTACCCCTCTCCAGGCTTCACCCCTCACATCTCTAGGAATTGCCCAACCTAGAGTTGGCAACCCTATCTCCTTCCCAGCCAACCATCTATGTACCATTATCTGCCCCTCTGACTTCAAGTTTCCATCTCCTCCCCCGTCCCTGCAACCTCTACCTAGGAAAAGTACAGTCCTTCTCTGCAGTGGGGACCAAAGCAGCTCACATCATTCTCCTTTCCCCCTTTTGATCTGCACAACAACACTGTGAGGTAGGTTAGGCTGAAAGTCTGTGACTGGTCCAAAATCACCCAATCAGCTTCCACAGCAAGAACCTGCATCTGACAGACTCTGCTCTGAAGCATTAACTGCCATGAAGTATTAAAAAATCATGGGATAGAAGGACAAGTCCTTTTATGGATCAAAAACTGGCTAGTTCATAGAAAACAGAGAGTGAGTGTAGGTGGGCAATTTTCTCAGTGGAGGGTGGTAAGCAGTGGGGTACCGCAGGGATCAGTACTTGGTCCACTGCTTTTTAACTTGTTCATTAATGATTTGGAGATGGGAGTAAGCAGTGAAGTGGCTAAATTTGCGGATGATACAAAGTTGTTCAAGGTGGTGAAAACCAGTGAGGATTGTGAGGCACTCCAAAGGGATCTGTCAAAGATGGGCAAGTGGGCGTCAACATGGCAAATGGGGTTCAATGTGGCCAAGTGCAAGGTGATGCACATTGGAGCCAAAAATCCTAAATATAAATACACATTGATGGGGTCTGAACTGGCAGAGACTGAGCAAGAGAGAGATCTTGGAGTTGTAGTGGATAACTCACTGAAAATGTCGAGACAGTGTGTGACTGCAATAAAGAAGGCCAATGCTATGCTGGGGATTATTAGGAAGGGTATTGAAAACAGATCAGCCAATATAATAATGCCCCTATATAAATCAATGGTAAGACCTCATTTGGAATACTGTGTGCAGTTCTGGGCACCACACCTTAAAAAGGATATTATAGCTTTGGAAAAAGTGCAGAAAAGGGCAACTCGAATGATAAAAGGGTTGGAACACTTTCCCTATGAGGAAAGGTTAAAGCGCTTAGGGCTCTTTAGCTTGGAGAAAAGACGACTGAGGGGTGACATGATCGAGGTTTATAAGATTATGCATGGGAAAGAGCAGGTAAAGAAAGAGGTACTTTTCTCCCTTTCTCACAATACAAGAACTCGTGGGCACTCCATGAAACTGCAGAGCGGTCGGGTTAGAACGGATAAAAGGAAGTACTTCTTCACCCAAAGAGTGATTAACACATGGAATTCACTGCCACAGGAAGTGGTGGGTGCTACAAGCATGGACGGCTTCAAAAGGGAATTAGATAAGCATATGGAGCAGAGGTCCATCAGTGGCTATTAGCCACAAGGTATAGCTAGGGGCTCTGGGGCAAGTGATGCTCTGTCTTCTTGGTGCTTGGGGGGGGTCAACAGTGGGAGGGCTTCTAATGTCCTTGCCCCACTGCTGGACCTCCTGATGGCACTGGTATTTCTGGCCACTGTGTGACACAGAGTGTTGGACTGGATGGGCCTTTGGCCTGATCCAACATTGGCGTCTCTTATGTTCTTATGTTCTTAACTGCCATGTCACACTGGCTGTCATGGGGGGGCACCTCAGCAGGGTATAATGACACCGAGTCCACCATTTTCTCCAAGGGAACTGATCTCTGCCATCTGGAGAGCAGTTTTAATTCTGAGTGCTCTCCAGCCCTCACCTGGAGATTGGCAACAATGGTTCCCCAGGAGGAAAAGTACAGTCTTTCTCTATAGTGGGGACCAAAGCAGCTCACATCATTCTCCTCTCCCCCTTTAGGTCTGCACAAGAACCCTGTGAGGTAGGTTAGGCTGAAAGTCTGTGAGTAGTCTGAAATCACCCACCCAGCTTCCACAGCAAGAACCTAGATCTTCCCCCTGGCGAAAATAACTGCTTTGGAGGGTGGACTTTATGGCATTCTATTCAGCTGAGGCCTCCCCCATCCCCAAACTCTGGCTTCTATAGACTCCATTACAAAATCTCCAGGAATTTTGCAACCTGGAGCTGGCAACCCTAGTCAGGACTGGCCCCAATGAGTTCCCCTCAAAGGCCAAAGGTTTTTTACTTTTTACTGACAGAACCAAGCTTGATTGCCTAGCAACAGCCAATGGGGATACTGAGGAGAAACTGAGCAACACAGCAGTTTTGGCAGTTTATTCAGACAAGGAATGGCAGTGGGTGGGGGAGGGAGTGGATCCAGCCCCCAGCTAATGGCACGCAAGTCCTCTTGAGTGGCGGTTGATAGGCCAATGGCTGATGGAGCGCACAGCACATCCAACGGGAGAGCCAGAAAGTGCCAATGCACTGAGCTTTACACACACACAAATCTTGGAATCCCCCTAAGGGGTTTGGGGGGGGGGAGGAATGTTTCCTATTGAAACTAATTGAAGTTATTAATGACTAGACGAAAACCAATTTTAGTCATAACAATAATCATTTTTAAAAAACTAAAATAAAACGAAACCAAACATTTTTATGTACACTAGGAAATGGCACACATCTCCCTACAGATATACTTTTAATCTTCTCTTGCATTCAATTCAAAGAGCTGTATATTTTTGTGATGTGTCTATTTTGCATTTACAGTGCTGTAATTACTATGGTCATCTATTCAAATTTATAGTTATGTCATTCAGATGCCACACAGTCAAGATTCTTTGTGACAGGACAAAAATGTTACGTGAAATGAAAAAGCATTTTTATGCCAGAATTAATTAATTTTGGCCACTCTCTGAGCTCTTACTTCATTGGTATTTGGTTCTAGTTTTTTTTTTTTAATCACTAAGTAATAATACTAACAACAATTCCTTAACATCTGGTTAAGACAACGTCTTCAGCAAGCCTCATTACTGAATAGTAGCATCAGCATCAGTAGTTTATATGGGCCTTTGAAAGGAGAGAAATTGCTTCTAGAATAGAGTGGAGACTAATACTGGCTCAAGACAGCTGCTGTTCACAGAACTGCTCAATTTACTCAAAACAGTAATAATGAAATGGAAATATATTTGGATCATTTTATAAATCTGTGTCTTGCAGGCTCTTGTTGCTTGGGAAGTCATGGCTCAAGAAGATCTCAAGACTGGATCCCATCGCTTGTGGTTAAGGCTTGATACTGCTAAAAAGCAAATCAAGTCATCCAACAAAGCACAGGACATAATTCCAGAGCAAATCTTTGTTCTAGAATAGGGCTTTGTCAACACTTCTGTTCACGGGAGTGCTTCTGGACTTTGGAAAGCTGTTGAACCTCTTTTGCCCTTTTTCTTGAAAGAGGCCCCATTCCTGTGTCCCAAAGTCTTGGTTGCGCCTGCATCCCCATAGGGTGGGTGATTGTATGGAGATGAATGTAAGAACAATCAAGATTGATATCTAGATTTCAGAGCAGCTTACAATCTCCTTCCCTTTCTCTATTAAAGAGCCTTGACATTTGAAGGCATTGAAATGTGAAAGCACCCAGCTTTTTGAACCCTTGAACAAGGTGCCCCAAACATCCCTATCTTTATTGGTTCATGTGGGGGGAAATACCATGCTTTCTCCAGCAAAACAGAACTAGTGCCAAACATGAGAATCTGGCTCCTGCTGACCAGTCAGGGAAAGCTCTCCTGGTCCCTTCCTGGAATCCCATTGGGTGGAAGAGCTACCCCCTTGCCTTGTTGCCCAGTAAATGCCAGGAAAACAAGCAGAAACAGATGAGAGAGCAGCAAAGGTAGGCCTAAATTGGGGGGGCAGGATATCTGACAATGTATACCTAGGAATACCTAGGAATACTTTAACTATTTGGGATATCCCTGAAATGCCCTGAAAAAGTCAAGCCAATAAAGGAGCAAAACCAGAAAGGTTGCCCAAAGAAACAGAGAAATGAGAAAGCCTTCCATACTACATTTGTTCTGTCAACATGAAATTCAGAATAATTCCTTGCTCAACTAGACTCCCCAAGCCTCCTTCTCTGATCTTTCCCCAAAATAATAACATTATTATCTATATCACATATACAACCTAACTGGGAGCATTCAGGCAATATTCTTTACATGTGATAGCTACAACTGTCACATAATTGCTTGTCCAAAACTTTTAGATCATTATTATCATTAATAGGCAAGAACAAGAGAAGGACACAGGGAAGGGAAAAGCCTATCCGGTTCTTTTGACCACTGCGTCTCCCTTCTTGAGCTATCCATTTTCCCAATCTACTCTGAGCCCTCCAAAGCACTATTCTTTCCCCTTCCGAATCACTCTGTTTCATCCACCCTTCCTAACCAGCTTAATCATCCAGTTCGTTTGCCATCCCCTTTACAGATGATTGAGTACCGGACCCATTTCAATGTGCTGGTGCTTACCTTCAAAGCCCTATACGGCCAGAGGCCTGCATATCTTCAAGACCACTTCTCCCCTTATGAGCCCTGGAGAACTTTATGATCTGAAAATCATCATTTTCTGGTGGTCCCCGGCCCCAGGGACGTCCGGCTTGCCTCAACTAGGGCCAGGACTTTTTTTGGCTCTGGCCCCTACCTGGTGGAATGAGCTCCCATATAAGACCAGGGCCCTGTGGGACCTTTTACAGGGCCTGCAAGACAGAGCTCTTCTGCCAGGCTTTTGGTTGAGGTGGCGGGCATCCACATTCTATTGGGCCTCCCCTCCAGTGGATCAGATCTGTGTCATCATCTGGAACCCAAATTATACTAGATCTTATCTGTTGAGGTGCTGGCTAGAAATACGGGAGTCAGTAATGGTATTTTAATTGATATATTTTAATTGTTTTTAACTGTCGGTATATTCTTGATGATGGAACCCATCCTGAGACTGCTATGCGGGGAGGGCGGGATATAAATCTAATAAAATAAATAAATAAATGCCTGCTTTTTATACATTTTGATTTTAACTATGGGATCTACATATACATAAATATTTATTTATTTATCAGATTTATACCCCGCCCTCCCCCATAGGGCTCAGGGCAGCTTACAGGGCAAGAAATCTTGCAGCAATAAAACATACTATTCCTATATTTAAAAACATATTATACAATTTAAAAACCAGTCCCCATACAATTAAAGTGCTCGATGATCTTCAGTTCCAAAACTCCCCCCAAAAGATGACGGACCATGTCCAGAAGTTCCCAGTGGTCATTCAGTGGCTTCAATATTCAGATGTTAAAGAATTCAGATGTTCCCTTCCTATGTGAGGATACTCTTCCTGGAGGTTGGAGGAATATCTTTTTACACTTATCTGTCAATCAGGGAATCCTTCACGAACTTGTCAGCTATATATGTCAAAGCCTGCATTTCTAAATCCCCCCCATGAGTTCAGCTTGCACTATTTCCAACAATCAGAAAAGAGCTATTCTTACCAGGCCATGGTGTGCCTGAGACTCTGCAGTTACCCGCCTAGCTATTTAGGCTTCAAAGTGAGAACCTTCTGGATCTTGTGAGGAACCCAAAGTACACATATAATAAGGACCACACTCTTTATCTTTCCTAGACATACCTACTTATTATATACATTTGGATATTAAGTCAGCCTTTTAAAAACTGAATTGTTGTCCTCTCTACCAAATTCCAATGCACTATAAATAGGTAGATAAGACCACAACATAATCTTCTACAAAGTATCATTTTTTCACAACTTAACTTGCCATGATCTAAGAGTTGCCTGGTCTTTTCCTGTCTCCCAATGAAATTTACAATGGTTCCCATGATCAATCCAGATCTGTCTCATCTTTTTAAAATGCAATTGCATGCAAAGCTATACGTGTCTAAACTGGAGCAACTTGGCATAGGAATTCACTGCTGGTCATATGTCCTTCATTTCCACTGGAAACTATTAAGGAGTACGCAGTGATATAATGGTATACTCAGCCTACAAGCCAGCTTGAAGAAAAGTGTTCTTCAGTGAGATCTGTGGTTTAAGTGATGCAGCCTAAACCCAAGCATATTTGCATAGAAGTAAGTTCTACTGAGTTCAAAGTGACTTATTGCCAAGGGCATAGGACTGCAACCTTAATTTTTCTGCTTAGACCAAGACTTCGCTGTCAGTCAGCTGAATTTTTCTAAAAACAAAAGTTCAGTCCAGTCATTTCTAGTCATAAGTCTTCCAGTGATTTGGCTAAATTTACCATAGTTCTGTTTAAAAATAGAACAATCCCTGCTGGCTCATGCATAAGCATGCATGATCTAATTCCTTCAGCATTATTATGACTATATATTTGGATTGGCTAGTAAAATTGAATCAAGTTATTTCTACTTTCCTAGCCATTCAAACACGACACCACTATTTCCCCTCATTGCAGGCACATTGGTAATAACAGTGCTATGAATCACTACTGTTCCCTGAAAATTGCAAGAGAGATGTCATCTTAATCAAGGAGAGAAAATCCATTTTTTGCCAGAACAGAAAAGCAGGTTGTCTCTTCACACAGTATATGAAAGGTATAGAGAAGATACTGTCATGTTTATCTTCAGGTGACCTATAGAACAGCTGGCTAAAAAACAGTTTAAAAAAAGGCAAGTACAATGAGGTCAGTCACAATTAAATAGAACATAAAGAGACAGGGTCTAATGGAGAACAGAGTATATTGAATTAAGAATGTCATACTAGAAATTTCAAAAATTTTCAAGACAAGGGACAAGTACAATGTGGATGGTGATTTTTTAAAAGGACATTCTCTTTCTTCTAATTTGGTTTTTAATCTTACTTTATAATAGCTGACGCAATTAAAGACATCTAAAGAGACTGAATTATATTAAAATGGAGACTGCAAAAGTATGCTGTGTTAGAGAGAACAGTCTTTATGAGTAACTGGTTGATTGCTGCATGTGGAGAAGACTGACAGTCCTCTATGAAAGTTATAATATAACATCATGCTGCTATGCAGAATCAGTGCACTGAAAAAAAATTACGACTTCGTGATGGATCATCCTGTACAGCTCCAGTCCTATATGTATATATTTGGAAGTAAGTCCCATTGAATTTTATAAGATTTAATTTTAAGTAAGCATATATAGACTGGTCAAGAAAACCTGGTTTTCGATTCATTATGTGAATATTCATTCACAGCAATTAAAATCAATGTACCTAATTCTCAATGTGGCCCCATCTGTGGATATTTAAATCCAAAAACTGGTGCCATGGACAGACCAGAGAGATCTACAGACCTGAGAAAAGCCCCAGGTTTGCAGAAAAATCTGAAATTAAATAAACCGAAACATTAGAGGATTAAATCCCCAAGGTGATAAAAGGATTGCCCATAGTTTAAAGAAATGGCTGCCCTCAATAGTCATTCCAAGGCAACCTTAACAATATTGCTAGCTGTCAAGCCTTGGTTTCTGCCAGTAAAAGGCAGGTGGTGGTGCAGGGGCCTTTCCAGGACTGTTCTGACCTTTGAGGGAGGGTGTCCTGGTTTAGACAGGCACCTGGGGCAAGAGGCACAGTCCAAACACAGTCTGGGGTCAAAGCATGGATATTCAAGAATTCAAGCATCAAACCAGAAGGGCCAATCAAAAGACAAGAAGCCAGGTCACAGTCCAGAAGCTCACAGTACACAGACGTCTACAGCACAGCAGTACACAAGGGTTGTGGACAAATTAATTCAAAGCTGGTGCTCCCTTTTCTGGCTGCTTTTATCAGGAGTCATTCAAGACCAGATTGTTCTTTTGTCAGTAGACAGGATTCCTGTTTTGAGAGACATTTATGAAGTTTCAAACTTGTTGTGTTTTGTTTAAATGTTTGTAATAGTTTGAAAACTTAAAAGAAATTATTTTTTAAAAAGACTAGGTTCAACTCCTCAGCCTGCTGAATCACCCAGGGATCAGTGGAAGTCTGAAGAAAAAAATGTGGGTGGAGGAGACCCTAGTTCACCATGAATGGTGTCTGCCGAGTGGATGAGTGCACAGCATTGTTGTATGTGAATTCTGCTGATAGTTGGTGTAGCACCATAAATATTGCTCTAATATGGTGATTGTCCATTCTGTGTAGCCATCTGACTGGGAGTGGTGAGCTGAGGATAGGTGAACCTGGGTACCCAGAAGGAAATGAGCCCACTGGGGAGGGCGGAATACAAATGTGAAAAATAAATAAATAAATAAATAAATAAATAAATAGGGCATGCCAGAAGAACTGGTAAGTGAACTGAATTCCCAGGTCTGAGATCAGGTGATCGGGTAGTCCAGGGAACCAGAAGACATGATGAAGGTAGAGATGAGCCATTTCATGGGCTGAGGGAAGACCAGGGCATGGGAAGAAGTGAGCCAAGTTAGTGAAAGGTTCATTAGGACCAAGATGCAGGTGTGGCCTTAGGAGCTTGGCATATCTGTGAGAAAATTCATGGAGACTGCTTGCCAAGGCCCCACAGGAGTGGGCAGATACTTCACATGCCTGCATACATGCTGTTGTTATGCCAATAAAGGTTTGTTGTGTTGTGCCTGCATACATCACATAATGCAATGTACTGAGTGACATCCACTTGGACTCTGGGCCATCAAAACTCACAGCTTAAGGAAAAGCTTTTGAGAGTGTCTGCCCACTTGTTCTGGGAACTGGGAATGTATTTGAAAGTAAAGTTGAACTGGGAGAACAGTGCCCACCTGATCTGTCTCTGGTTCAACCAATGCACTGGCTGTAGGTGTTCCAGGTTCTGTTGATCTGTACGCACCTGCACCAGATGCCTGGGCCCTTCCAGGTGATGTCTCCAAACGTCGAATGCTGCTTTAATAGCCAGCAGCTCCCTTTCTCAAATAATAAAATTTTGTTCTGCAGGTGTGAGCTTCCAAGAGTAGTATGCACATGGTCAAAGTGGCTCCGTGAGGGACTCCTGTTGTGATAGGATAGCACTGAGAGTGGAACTGGAGGCATCGGTCTCTACAATGAACAGCAACTGAGGGTCAGGATGCTGGAGCAAGGACTTGGTGGCAAAACATGTTTTAAGGGTATGAAATGCCTGTTGAGCTTATGGGGTCCATAGGAATGGCTCTTTGGGTTTCAGTAGACTGGTTAATGGCCCAGCAAGGGATGAAAAGTCTGGGATAAACTGTCTGTAGTAGTTGGCAAAACCCAAGAAGTGTTGGATATCTTTTTGGTTCCTCAGGGCCTACCAGGATACCACTACCACCACTTTCTTCGGGTCCTTCCAGATACCTTGCAGCAATATATAGTGACCCAGGAACTCCATGGAAGTCAGATCAAACACACATTTTTCCAGCTTGGCATACAACCCATGCTGCCTGAGGTGGTGTAAGACAGCACAGGTGTGCAGGATGTCTGGCAGGGTCATGGGAGTAGATCAGGATGTCGTCTAAGTAGATAATGACAAACTGATCCAAGAGGTCTTGGAACACATCATTAATGTACCATTGAAACATGGCTGATGCATTGCAGAGACCAAATAGCCTGACTAGGTACTCATACTGTCCATTTTGGGTACTCAACAATGTCTTCCATTCAGCCCTCTGTTGAATACATACCAGGTTATATGTCCCCTGCAGGTCCATCTTACTACATATGGTAGCTAGTAGCTACCACATGGATTCATGTTCAAGTAATTTTAAAATGCAGCAAGGCCCTATCCTGATCAGCCCTACACTGTGGTGAGCTGAAGCACTCCTGTTCCCCCTCCCAGTGCCTTATCAAATGCTGAAACGATCTCCCCACCCCACCCCCATGGCAGTTCTGGCACTTGCAAAGGCATGTGGAGCAACAAGAGCTCTGCACTATGGACTTGATCAGGATCAGACCCCCATAGCATTTTAGTGGTTAAGAGAGTCGGACTAGCATCTGGGAGACCCAAGTTCTGATCCCCATTCATGCCATGTAAGCTCACTGGGTGACCTTGGGCCAGCCACATTCTCTTAGCCTAACCTACTTCACAGGGTTGTTTTTATTTTATTATTTCAATTTATATCCCGCTCTTCTTGCAAGTGGGCTCAGGGTGGCTCACAATAACTTCAATACAATATTAAAATAATTCAATCAAATAATGAATAACAATATTAAATCAATACAATAAAACCAATGTAAAACATTTAAAGTGGGCAGTGCAGTATATTCAATTTTAGTTCTTACAGCCAGGAAATGAGTGGGCCAGTGCTGAGCCATAATTGTTGTGAGAATAAAATGGGGAGAAAGGCAGGGAATAAATGAATTAAATACATTAAAATTGTGGTGATGTACTTGTGGCAGACACGCCACTACTGTCACATCTAGTTTGGCCATAAGAAGGCACCTAGACGGTATCTGTGCAGTGTTCTTAATAGGCTATTAGTGAAGATAAAGGAAAGATTGGAGTCATCAGGCTCGGTGACTTCTGTGATTAGATATTTACTTTGATTCTCCAGCTTCCCAATACAAAGGAGATGCAATTTCAGAGAGTAATTGAGTTAAAAGAGCTCTTCAGGAAAGGACTTCATTTAAATTCAGCAGTCCTCTGTTTAGTCAATGCTAAACCACCATGAGATTTAGCCTCCAGCTGACAGATCCTTTAAGTTAGTTATTCCAGGGATCAATCAAGGGCTCTTGTGCATATTCCACTGAGCAGTAGGCCCTCCCAGCTGTTCTTTTAAATGTGATTTATTCCTTTACTGACCAAGCTTGATGGGTGCAGCCCCATATCTATTCTTCGAGCCTTTCCAAGCCATGTCATACAGGTTTTGATTTGTTTTAACTGTGACAAACACTTTTCAAATAACTTCTAGCCTTGCAAATATGCTCCATTCCCTAAAACAGCTTGCTTTATCCGGTGAAATTTTTCAGCAAAGAATTTGCCCAGCAGAGAAGAAACGAAAACCTCCTTCGACAGCTATTGCAACAACTGTGATATCCCCATAGCATTATTTCATGGATTTCAGTTGAGATAAACAGGGGGCACTGGTTCAGATAGCATGAAGAAGATGCTGCATTGAATGGTCTTGTTACTATAGTATGAACTGCCATCTTTTTAATAACTGTTTTTTTGGGGGGTTGATTTCTGGTGACCCCTAGTAGGGCTTGGACATTTCAGAGAGGTGGCTTACTATTGCCTGCCTCTGTGTCCCAGCCCTGGTATTCCTTGGAGGCCTCCCTTCCAAGTATTTGCCACTGTTGGCCCTCCTTAGCTTGCAAGATCTGATGAAATCAGACTTGCCTGGGCGGTCAGGGCAATGAACTGTTTTTAATTTAGATCTTTTTTTGCTTATAATAACAATGTTAATAAGAAAACTGGCAATAGATTGAAAACTGGAAATATAGTATACAGACTTAAACTCTGTAGATATTTCCCATGTAAGAAGGAGAAGTAAGAGTGAACTGACAAATATGTAAGATCTTAGACTGTTAATGTGTAAGAATATGTGTTTAAAGTGCTGTCAAATTGCAGCTGAATTATGGTGACTCCAGAGGATTTTCAAGGCAAGTGATCAAGTGGAGGTGGTTTGCCATTGCCTTCCTCTGCAAGGTCTTCCTTAGTGGTCTCCCATCCAAGTACTGAACCTGCTTAGCTTCTGTGATCTGACTAGATTGGGCTATACTATGCCATTCCATATTTTATTGGGAATTTGTGAAGTTGTTTGCTTGAGTTTTCAATATATTATAAGAAAGGAAACTATCTGTATAGAAAATGTGTTAAATGTGTACAACTATTAACTACTTTAAGTGATTAAATCTGATCAAGTATCTGTCTTTCTCATATTTTACCATATCATTCTTTGATAGTAAGTATGTTAATTTTTTCCATCGTACTGCTGTTACAAATTTGGCCTCAAGCAATATCATGGTGATTAATTATATACTGACCTGTGGGACTAGTTCCATATCAAGATTCCCTAATAATATTTTAAGCAGAATTTTAAACCAGTAACTTGCCAAGTAGTTTTGTACCAAATTGATTTATTCTCATACAGAGAAACTGCCACCTTGAAACTAACAGATCACCTACCCTGTAACTATGGGAGAAACTAATGCAACCAGTTTCAAAAAGGAATTGTAATATTCTGTCCAACACTGCTCTTTTTCTGAAGTTATGAAAATGACCAATATCAATCTGCATTATTTGCGAATGTAAGTTTTTAAGTATTCATAGTAAATGATGTAGTGGCACTGCCATTGTAATAATAGAAGTATATTTCCATACAAATAACAAAAAGCTCTGAGTCAGTATAAGTTGTTACAAAAAAGTAAAATGACTACAAACAATTAACAGACAGTCAGATTCACCAATATTGTGGCAGCCGAATTATAGGCATTCAGGAATATTTCAATGCAATATTGAGCCTGCGAGTTACATCACTAATTCTCATTTCAGTTATATCTTTCTACCACATTATGGCCACATACATCAGTTTTGTACATCAATATTTTACTGCTAATACTTCCTGGAAATAGTAAAATGTGCCATACACACCAACATCTCCCAAATCCATTTTATGACAGGTTGTTGTATAGTTCTATTATATATGGAACAATAAAACTATTGTGAAAAACAAAAACTAATCAGTAATCCAAAATATAATATGGAAGATGAGGTAGTATTACGAGAGTGTTTTGTCAAATGCATTATTCATAAGCAAAAGTTCAATTTGAATGTTCTTTTCTTTAAAAATTATAGAGAAATATTTGTGCAAGAAAGGGCAAAAGGGAAGAGTTCAAAAGAAAGTGAAGGGAGGAGTTGGATAAGTGGGGCTCAACCAGCGTCCTAATACCCTTCAGCCCACATCCCACCGTCTCCCTCTCATGCAAGCAAAACATGAATGAATTCAATCGGAGTGAAAAGCAAAGTTTTAGTGTCTGTCTCCCTGCATTTTATTTACCACTGTGCCTCAAAAAGCTTCCACACTTTAAGCCTCTGACAAAGAGGCAAGACATTGTTTCTCCAGGTTGTTGGCAAGGAATCTACAATGGGTAGGTGGCCTCCGTAACATCTGAGACGGCTGATTTAAAATCTTCCGTGACTGTGACTGGAAAAATCCTGTAGGGTGGGGTGTAGCCCTCAGGTTAAAACTGAACAGTGAAAAGAGGAATGAAGGAAAAATCCATTCCATTAGCTGTGTTCTGTTCGTAGTTCTCTGGATATGAGCCATTATTCAGAAATTAATCATAATAAACCAAAGGCTTCTATGACATCCGTAGATGTGTGGGCTTTGTTCCTCCTGTAATGAATAAAAGGTGAAATCTGTTAATTTTTCTGTTTACCATTCTGTTATCTTAGTTTCTTAATTTAGGCATGATGGCATAATCAAGTAGGTTAAAGCCATTAAGAAATACTGTAAAGTTGTAAGAAAAGGGGCAATCTTTGGAGAAATGAAGATGGCTCTTGAATAGAAAAGAACTATACATAATGGGCTTTGACAGCTGGAAAAAAAGTAAAGATTGTCTTGCCACTGTGCTTATTTTGGTCAATCCAGGGACTGGAATTCCTGTACAAGCAACCACTTGATTCTTTTATGCTTTTCCTAAGATGTTCATTATTATTTGGGTACCAAATCTAAGAACATATTTAAGGCAACAATTTTGGATTCTGATAGATGATCAGGATGCTGTTTTTAATCCTATGTTTAACAGTTGAGGAAAGAATGGTTTTTCTGCATAATGTTTCAGAACTGTGATGTTTAACTTCAGAATGGGGGAAATAACAGTTATTGTGTATATATGTGAGATTTCTCTAAGGGAAGATGGGTGGAGAAATCACTTTGGAAAATTATTGCTTTCATCTTGAAAAAGCGATTTGGTTTAATTACACTACTGGGTCATCTGTCGTAATTTGGGGGGAAATGAAAATTCCTGAAATTAGATGGTGCAGTAGATATCTTGTCCAAAGCTAACTACTGGCACTCCCTGATGTTTCACTGAAAACTACCTGTTAGAATCTTTCTTCTCCTTGGAAACTCTTTGGAGCATAGAGCATTGTTCTTAGTTGACATGTACCACTTTATGAAGCTGGAATATTTATCATGTATAAATATGATGTGCTTTCCATATATAAGGTTACATGGTCATAGTGCAATCCTAAAAAGATCTATACCTAAGTCCAGTCTCCATTAGGGTCACAGGAGAGAATGTATTAGGGATCCCAAGTCCCCCGGGGGGCGGGGAAACCCCCACCCCAGAGGCCCGTTCCCTGGCGGCGCCAGATCAGGGCCCGGGGGAACTCCACCCCGATGTGCGCGTCACCCAGAAGTGACACAGGCACGCCGGGCACGCTGGGGGGGGGCACGACCATACAAGAGAAGACTCTATGGTTTTCCCTTGTATGGCAGTGGTCCCGCCCCCAGCGTGCTGGCGTCCTCCTGTCACTTTCGGGTGACATGCGTGTGGCGCACGCTGTCACAGCAGGGCCAAGGAGCGTGGGTTAAACAAGTCAAGTCCAAAGCCAGTCCGAGTTTCAGTCGAGTAGTTCAATCAGCACAGGTTAAACAAGTTCAAAACAGTTCACAAAGCCAGCGTCAAACATACCATACGTCATAGTCCATAAATCAAACGAAGCCAGAGTATCGCAGAGCCGAATTCAGGATCAAACAAGGCCGAGTGTCAAGGAGCTGAAGTTCAGAAGCTGAGTAGCAAACCGTCAAGGTTTCAAGGAGTCTGGAGCAGGATTGCACAGAGCGTCTGGTCCTGTCAACTGAAGTTGCCAGTACAAATGGCTGCAAGCAGCAGGTTTGTTGATATAGCGTGCTGGCTCATTAACTTGCTATCTCTTGCTGAGCAAGGTCATGCTGCTGTTAAAACTCAGGGCTGAATGAGCGTCTTCCACGCATGCGTGCAGCCTTGCGTCTCTCATTCAGCTCCTGTCTTCTTTGACTCCTGAGCCAGTTCACAGGTGGCAGGGAGTCGGGTGGTGAATTGTTTGAGTTAAGCAGAGCCTGATCCGGCGCAGGTGTCTCTTGGGAGGCTCTATCCTCCTCAAGACTTATAGTGTCTTCTGTTAAAGGAGCCAGTTCCTGGCTGTAAGGCTCTGCTTCTGTGGTTCCATCAGGGGCTTGTGGTGCCAAGTCCACGTGTTCCTGGCTGTCAGGTGCTACATCAGGGGCAGGCATGACACACGCACACACAACACGCCAGCCGGGAGCCCCCTGCTCCCGGCGAAGATAGAGTTGGCAACCCTAGAATGTATCCAAAGTTCTCTTCATCCAGTGTTCTCCCAAGAGGCGGGATTTCATAATTACTTGGACTTGTTTCCAAACTGAAAATAATTAAGTGAGAATCCTCCAAGCTTTGTTTTTTTTATTTCCAAATGTTATACATTGGATTTTACATATGTCTCATTGTGTTTGCAGCTTTAATTTGTGTCTTTTGGCACTTCCCTAATTTATCAATCCACTGCACATGTGTACAGTTATAAATACTGCAAAAAAGTAATTTTAATGCACAATACATCATGATACTTTTGCTTAGTATCATGATGTACTGTGCATAAAAATGGAAGTGTATGCACAGAAATTGATAAAACCACAAAGAACAATGCATTAAGACTCTATATGTAGAATTTTACCAATGTGCAGCACCTATCACTAACACACTGCACAACAAGAAACTTGATACAATCATGCATATGAGCACACCAAGGATTTTTTTGGGGGTAGTGCTGTATCAATGTATACATACCTTCTTGTGAAAGACAAAAAATGATGCAAATGAGTTAGAGAAATTAAAATATATGGTGAACTTCCCATTCTGCAACTCAGGGATTCGTTTTAGAAATTCTTCTAGTTAAATTAAAATTCAAGAAGAGTGGAACTATGTCATTTCACTGTATCAATATTTTAATGAGGTTATTTTTGTTTCCAGTTGTAAGCTGCCTTGAATGATAGAGGGCACAAAAGTGACAAAGATATTAATCTAAGTAAAATACATCTAAATGCATTTTACTTCTTCATTTAAAGCATTTCTAATTTTGCTTTGCACTATTAATATCCAAGGTGGCTAATGATACAAAAAATTGCATTAGAATTGAGACAACTATTTAAAAGCTAAAAACAGCAATAGCAACTGTATTTATAAATTCACCTAAAGCGGGAAAGAATCATCAAGTTGAGAGTGTGCCACAGGCTCATGGACACTGTACTGTCTTTACCTGACAGCTCAGTAATAACAATTCTGGTGCTAGGCAAATATCCTTTAATAGCGCAATGCCTTTGGAACATGCTGTCATCCAAATGGTACTTTCCCTCATTGCCTCTTGCACTATTTCCAAAGCCAGGGGAAACAGGAATAAAATCTGTGAGAAGATCCCAGACCATCTAGAACTCTGTAGGGGAAAACAGAGCTGCACATAGAAACAAATTGATAACTAATGAATCTAGAGTTAGAACCTAGATAGAAGGTAAATGCTATTGTGGTTAACAATCTTCCAGGCTGACTTGAGCACCAGCAGTCCTTTTTTTAGAAACTATGCATTGTCTGCTGCTCCATGAGATTTGTCAACACAACATTCAAACACCTAAACATGTTTTCAGTGTGTCTCAACCCAACTGCAGTTAACATGTTGGTAATCCTACACACAGAGCAACATTTGTCTTCATCTCAACACAATTCAATTTCATGCTCTGCAGAGTTTAGCCATGGCAGTGTTAGTCATTGTTTAGTTATTTCCACAAACATCCTGATGTGTACAAGAGCTGTATGCTGACTTGTACCATAATGAGAGAGAACACAAGTGGGTATCTTTAATGGCATTTTAATTAATGTCTGCTACCGTTATAGTTTATAAAAATGACTGTTCCAGGTTCACTTGAGATTTGCTTGCTTTCATATTATAAGAATTACAAATAAAGACTGTCCCCCCCTTAATGCAACTGGAATGAAAATGAGTTTACATAAAATTTAGAAGCCTATTCAGTTAATTTTCTAAAAGCAAAAATGAGAATCCAAACATATACTGGGAATGAATATAATCTACTACTGTAATATCATGAGTTACTTCTAAATCAGTTACTTTGGGAAGAGTTTACATAAGAATTAGGCTTCTTCATGAAGTTCTGAATTACAGTTCTTTCTCCACTGAACAGTGGACAGCACTGCCCTACTTCTAACCTCAAGATAATAAGGACATCGGGAGTTATAACTGGCCTGAACAGACTGCAGTGTAGCTCCTGTCTACCACTGATGGAGAAGAAACACAGTTGGTGTGGCCCACTTACAGACTTGGAACTGATTCACACTTCTTTTCTATTACTGGCTACATTCAAAATGCCCCCCCCCCAACATACATGTAGAGCATCAATTCAGGGACAAAAGGGGGGGGGGGGACTAAACCTAGAAACCTGGGATCCAGAACCTGAAAAGTTTAGTCAAATAGAAAAGAGGGCCAACAATAAAAGCTTAATATATCTATAGTATATAAAAAGATGCATGTATTTATTAACAAAGAATTTAAAAATATACAAGGGCCCAATCATACCTCATGTAAAAATACCAGAATCTAACACACAAGGACTAATGGACTTAACCTGATGTGTTTCGGCCTGCATAGGCCTTCTCCAGAGGTCAAACACAGTGAGGAACATATTGGCATATATAATAGTACAGTACAATAATACAGATATAAAATATAAATACAAGAAGGACCAGATGAAAATTGTTCCAAAATGAAATCACTAGGCACAGAATAAAAGTACAAATAAGGCCTCCACAGATGCAATCACATGCCAAATAGTGTTTCACTGGTAATAATTTCTGGTCCAGAAAGTGCCTCAGTATAATTGTCCTTAGGCAAAGAGCAGTATTTATATTTTATATCTGTATGATTGTACAGCTCAGGTCCATTAGCCCTTGTGTGTTAGATTCTGGTATTTTTACATGAGGAGTGATTTTTTGTTGTTGTTCAGTCGCACAGTCGAGTCCGACTCTTTGCGACCCCATGGACCAGATCACGCCAGGCCTGTCTTCCTGTCTTCCGCCATCCTCTGAAGTTGGCTCAATTTCATGTTCGTTTCATCTATGACACTAACCATCTCATCCTTTGCCATCCCCATCTTCTTTGACCTTCAATCTTCTCCAGTGAGTGCTCCCTTCTCATTTGGTGGCCAAAGTATTTGAGCTTCAGTTTCATTATCTGGCCTTCCAGGGAACAGTCAGGGTTGATTTCTTTTAGGATTGACTGATTTGATCTTCTTGCAGTCCAAGGGACTCTTAAGAGTCTTCTCCAGCACCATAGTTCAAAAGAATCTATTCTTCGGCGCTCGGCCTTCCTTATAGTCCAACTCTCACAGCCATACATGACTACTGGGAATACCATTGCTTTCATAAAATATGCAACCAGTGTTCCCACTGGACTAGTTAGGGGCCCTTTCAGAATTTCATTTTAATGGGTTCTGAGTAAGCTATTCTTCATAGCTCAGCCTTGAAGGAAATGGTGATGAGCAGTCAGACCTTTGGAGTATTGACATATCTTGGAAGAAACATGTCTCTGATTATTATTATTATTTTTTTAAAAACAGTTGTTGTATCTTACACCAGTTTCAGTTTCTGGATCTGTGTATCATTAGACCAGTCAAGCACTTCAAAATAGGAATGTTTGAATTGCCCATAAAGGAATATTTTCACTTCATTTCTCAAGGTCTCATTGTAAGAACAGCTTCTTCCTGAAGCCCACTTGAATTCCCAAAGGCACCATATCTTAGGCATTTCACTGGTTTAATAGCTCTGATACCTCTATGTAACCCTTGTGACTTGTCTAACATCCATTCAGAGTCTTAATTATCATTTCATTTCATCTTCAGATGTCTCACTCAAATAATTTACCCTTGAATTAGCATTTAACACCCTGGTAATATGATTTTCAGATATCTGTTCGTGTTCTAGCGCACATGTTGTGAGCAAATCACAGTGCCATCCTAAGCAAATTTACACCCTTTATTGATTTCAATGGAGATGAGCTGGAATTACTGTCCTCTGTCATCACTTGAATCCATCATACTGTTTAAACCCATGGGCATTTCATAAAAAAACAGAAGGAGTACTACATTTTGTTACAACTTTTTTGTTGTTGTTCAGTCGCACAGTCGAGTCTGACTCTTTGCGACCCCATGGACCAGATCACGCCAGGCCTGTCTTCCTGTCTTCCACCGTCCTCTGAAGTTGGCTCAATTTCATGGTCGTTGCATCTATGACACTGTCTAACCATCTCATCCTTTGCCGTTCCCGTCTTCTTTGACCTTCAATCTTTCCCAGCATCAGGGTCTTCTCCAGTAAGTGCTCCCTTCTCATTTGGTGGCCAAAGTATTTGAGCTTCAGTTTCATTATCTGGCCTTCCAGGGAACAGTCAGGGTCGATTACTTTTAGGATTGACTGATTTGATCTTCTTGCAGTCCAAGGGACTCTCAAGAGTCTTCTCCAGCACCATAGTTCAAAAGAATCTATTCTTCGGTGCTTGGCCTTCCTTATAGTCCAACTCTCACAGCCATACATGACTACTGGGAATACCATTGCTTTCACCATGCGGACTTTTGTTGGCAGGGTAATGTCTCTACTTTTTATCATGCTGTTTAGGTTCGCCATCACTTTCCTCCCAAGGAGCAGGCATCTTTTAATTTCATGGCTGCTGTCACAGTCTGCGGTGATCTGGAATCCCAGGAACGTGAAGTCTGTCACTACGTCCACGACTTCCCCTTCTATTTGCCAAGGAGTGATGGGGCCGGATGCCATGATCTTCGTTTTTTTGATGTTGAGCTTTTTTTTGATGTTGCTGGGGAAAAGATCAACAACCTCAGATATGCAGACGATACTACTCTAATGGCAGAAAGTGAAGAGGACCTCAAGAGCCTCTTGCTCAGGGTAAAAGAGGAGAGCACAAAAGTGGGCTTGAAGCTCAACATGAAAAAAATGAAGATCATGGCATCCGGCCCCATCACTCCTTGTTAACTCAATTTGGTAAAATGGGTTGCTCCCTAGAGCCGCTCAAACAGTTGAGGGATCAACAGACATTGGTATCTGCTCAAGATCTTTTTTTTAAACTCAAAGCTCAATAATCATTGTGGAGGTAGAGCTCACTTTTTTCTTTTTAATGGAAGAGGACAGGAGTAGACTTGGGGGAGACCAAAGGTTGAATTAATTCTCTGGCAAGTTTTTTTCTCAATGATGTCTCTCAAGGCAGCCAATTCTGAGATGGAATATAGCTGCCTGGAGGAGGTATTGGGCCTCCTGGAATCAGGTTGATGGTGCAGTCATAGGGCTGGTGTGGAGAAAGTTCACCAGCCTCCGGAGCTGAACATATCTTGAAAGTCTTGGTATTCTAGTGGGAGGGCTGCTAGGTCTGAGAGATCTGTTGAGGCTGCTTACACCATGTGACTGCGATTGCACTGTTGGTGACAGGTGGACTGAAAGGCCACTGGTTGTTTCTCATAGAAGAAAATGGGATTGTGCAGGGTGACCATGGTGTTCCTGACGCCACTGGGAAATGGGGAGAAGTGGCCAGGTTGAAAACAAAACCTACATCTGGTTCTATATCAGCATCCTACCACCCTCAACACCTATTGCTTGAGTCACAGATCTAGATTTCAGGAGCTGCCCATCAATGGTATCTTCTATGACTGGCACTGAGTTGGTATATGATACTGTTGAGCAAAACAGGTGGTCTAAAGGGGAATGCTGCTCAGACCGACAGAAAATGACTAGAATAAGCAGGGTATTGCAGGTGAAGCCCGTACCAGCGATGGGTTCCTGGGCCCTACTTGGCCTGGAGTTCCAGGTTTCTCAGTCTCCCAGGTTGAGGCCTTTTGATTAGTCAGAATTCAGCATAGTGCCCAAGACTGCTACAGCAAAAAAGAACAGGTTTTCATGGCTCTGCTGGGCTTTCTCCTCAGCAGTTAGTCCGAGCTGTACACCTTTGAACTGTATGGGTTCTACTGAGTGTGAAAGTAAGGGTTCTGTCTCAAACAGATAATGTATACATACAATAGTATCACATCTAGCAGTTGTATGTGCTAACATCAATTAGCCTTCTGCTCTGGTTGCATGTCTCCAATATGTTCAAGTGTCTCCTGTCAAACCTCTCTGGCTTTGGATTGCCTTGAGAGTGATATGGTATACTTCTTGATTTTGTAAATATCAGCAAGTTCTAATATCTCCCTCAGCAACCAACTTTCAAAATCTTGAGCTCTGTGTAAATACAAACAGGAAATCCATAAATAAGAAATATCTCTCCTGTAACATCTTTGCTTTCTGGTCTTTTCTTGAACATGCCTAGGCATTTCCGGTAAAATGATTCAAAATTACCAGCACATTTCCAGTATTTTTACTATGAGTTTCTAATGACATTGCTCTATGTTAAGCTCAGTACCACTATGCCATCCCCATGCTAATTCTATTCCCAGTCTTGTACTATCAGAAACTATATGTGTCAAGGCAAAGGAAGTAGCTTCATTGATTAACCAAGAGGAAATCAATGTTTCCAGCAAAAGCTGCTCAGTATTACTTGGGTATTGGAGGACCATGAGAGATACAATAACTTTCCAAGGGAGACTATTTTGTTTTGAGAGCTAGTTAGATAATAGAAGATTAATCAGAAGAACTGAGCATTTGCTAACCATTAAGGAATAAAATGTCACACAGCTTGCTAAAGGGTTGACAAGAAAGAGAAACAGGTGACAACCCAGGGAGTGTATTAGTGCAGCTTGGCTTGAAAGATAAGTGCTTTTTTACCAGGTCAGTCTGCCAAAAGGACTCTATAATCCAGGAAGAAGTGGTTTTCAATTAGATCTAAAGGCTCAGAGGCAGCATGCCTTCCACTTACTTCACACCAGTTTTTAAGACAGGCCTTTAGGTTTAATTCAGACTAGCTCTTCTTCATCATCTTTGTCTTCTTGGAGAGGCTGAGGCAGGGAGGTTTTCCCCCATGCGGCAAGGATGTGTGTTGAGAAAACTTTAGTTTTCAAATCCATGTAGTTCTGGACCATTGCTTTCAGTGGGGAATGTATATGAGGGTCTGTGGAAGCTGTTTCTAATGCCTTCCTCAGACAGAGCCGAGGATGGTTTGGTTAGAAGCATGCAATTTGTGCCACTGGTGCCAAGTAGCATGCTTTTGGCTGAAGTTAAACTTGAGCCCTCTTGGATTAGCTCCTTTAATTCTCTTAGGTCCCAATCACACGCAGAAGTAGCCCCACAATATGCGCAAATGCCAGGTGGATTTTACGGGCGCAATCACACTGGAACATCTGGCAAGCATCCCGCACCCGTCGCCAACCCATTTTGCACCGCCGAAGAAACGGAGGCTGATTTCGCACTAGAGCTGCCTCGATGTTGCACCACCATTTGCCCCGATACCATTGGTCAATTTCACACCCGAAGATGCGGGGCTGCATTTTGACTCATGGCTTCGCCCAATTTCCCCCGCAGTTTCGTGATCCTGTTTTTTGAGGATCACAAAACTGCGGAGGAAATTGGGCGAAGCCATGGGTCAAATGCAGCCCCACGGCTTTGGGTGTAAAATTGAACAATAGTATCGGGGCAAACAGCGGCGCAACATCGAGGCAGCTCTAGTGCGAAATCAGCCAGAGTTAAAAAATACTGTGGAAAGTGCACTATCAAACGGGTTTGCGATGGGCCGCAGATGGACTTCCCCATGTGATCACTCCGGTGCACTCCCATTGCGTCAGTGATCCCTTGTTGCAGCACACCGGAAACATGCCATGGAGGGGGGGAAATCAATTCACCCGCCACTGCATCTGATTGCACAGTGGCAGGTCCAATTACTATGGCACAAATAGCCTCGCTTCCCCCCTGCATTATCTGGCACGTGTGACCGCACTCTTAGATAATTTTTGTTCAGTCTGGGCAGACGTTGTTGAGAAGAAACTTACTCCTCCAGCTCTGTGCCATCTTGGGTTCTTGGGAGCTAAAGAAACAATCAGGCAAAGAATCTGGGATATAGCTCTTCAGGTTGATAGAGCTCAGGTCCAGTCTTATCAGGCAGTAGGGAATCAGAGCTAAAATTGTGTGCCAGCAAATTACCTCTATGCCTTAGAATTTCCTAAATATTGCAGAGCATTTACTTTGGCCAGCTTCAACATTCTGCCTTCAGCTCTACTGCAAATACTTATATCAGTAGTATCAAAGAAAAACAGAACACACACACACAAATTGAATACTCCAGTTTTCCCACACATAATATCTAAGAATCTCAGATTTGTGTTAACATTCTGGAAAATCATGGTGATGATCTGAAACAGCAATTCTCTTATATATCTTCAGGAATTCTGTTATGTACATCCCCCACCAAAAGGTTTATGCACATAAATGGTTGCATGAATGCACTGACATGGATTGTATCTTATTGATGTTCCACTGATCGAAAAGGGAGAAGGGGTAATCTCATCTGATGCCCCTCCTTACTGCAGCCCCCTCAAACTTGTGCTTTTTGTCCATAGGCATTTCCTATTAACCAGCAATGCTTTTTTGGTGGGGGCGGTCATAGGAAGCTGCTGAGAAAAGGGTAAAGTAGGGAACGATCTGCTTTCACCAGGAGAACATCCATAAAATACAACCCTATATTCTTGAAAGTATTCAAGAACACCCCATGATAATCCAATGGGGTGTCCTTTATTTTCAATATTATTTGCTTTATTTATTGAGATTTTATGCAAGAGGGGCTAGCATTCACCTGGATGGAAAATAAGAAGTAAAACAAAGTTATTTGTGCACATGATGTTGATTAGGCAAGCAGAAGATGCAATGCTTATTGTAAAAAAATTAATACAGAAGTTACCTTGCAGTCCGGGCATGATCTGATAGCACTTGAAGTAGGGGTGATTAACAGATTATTGATTTCCTGAGTATCTATACCACCCAGTGTCTGCACCAGAAAAAACAATTCTGGGAGGCACAGAAGGGGCAAAGCATATTTCAGGGTGGGCAAGCTTAACAGGGATATAAAGAGATTTCATGGCAAACCTGCAATACTAAATATTTTTTCTCTGAAATAAACAATGTTGTTAGGCAATATTCATTTCTATATAGCATGTATTAATCAAATTCAAATTACAGTAAGGAAAAGAGCTTTCAAACAACTTTTAAGTTGCTACATAAACATTTCTATGGTATACACATTAAACAGACAGAACAGTCTCTAGAAAATGGTATTTTTGAAGCAATGCAGGCAGAACTGTGTAACTTTAGGGAAAGTAAGAGCAAAGATACTTGGTTCCCTGTACACAAAAGAAACCTAATGCATGTTGGGGGGGGGTTTAATCTTGTGTATCTAAATAGTATTATCTGGCTATTTGGATTGTCATGTACTGAGAGAGAAAGAATGGAAGAACACACTAGAACACAAGCTTGAGCCATGCCACAATCTGATTTTTGCAAATACTCTGATACCACTTTAAATTCAAGAAGCACTTTACTAGAAAGAGTCAAGCAAAACACAAAGCAAAAATCTATTTGATTTAGAGTTCTGCAAGCCTCTTCACTTCTTGAAAATTTGATTCATTATTGATTATACATGATGCAATCTGACACCTCCAATGAGTGTCTGAAAATCATTTAATTCAACAATTCTGTTCCCCGTTTGTCTTTGCAATTTGATGAAACGTGGATGCACATAAGCACAAGATACAGATACATACATTTGTTGAAGACTAAAGAAGTTTTCAACAACATTAGTATTCTTACACACATCAACAATAACCTGTGGTTGAAGTAGTGAACATAGATGGCTTGTGGTACCTCTTTCAGGAGCAATGCCTGCACCCCATTTAGTTTTCGACTCATTACACTGGCTCCATCATAGTCTTGAGCTATGCGATGCTTGGTATCTATGCCACAACATGCCACAACATGCTAAGGTATTAGCATCCAGTGAAAGATATGGCTGGAAACCATGTGCTTACCAGTCCGGCTTCCGACAAGGCCATGGGACGGAGACAGCTCTGGTTGCTCTCACAGACGACCTCCGGAGGCATCTGGATCAGGGCGGTTCGGCAATGTTGCTATTGTCGGACCTGTCGGCGGTGTTCGACACCATCAACCATCAACTACTGAACCACCGCCTCACCAACGCTGGGATTCAGGGGTCTGCCTTGCAATGGCTCTCCTCGTTCCTCCAGGGTTAGGGACAAAGGATGGTGTTAGGGGAACAGCTGTCCTGAAGGCACCCGCTAGTTTGCGGAGTGCCCCAAGGGGCAGTACTTTCCCCAATGCTATTTAACATCTATATGTGCCCCCTTGCCCAGATTGCCCGGAGGCATGGGCTGGGTTGTCACCAGTATGCTGATGACACCCAGCTCTATCTGTTGTTGGGAGACCAGTATGAATCTAGTCTGGAAGATCTGGACCTGGTGTTGCAGGCCATGGCTGGTTGGCTTCGACTGAGCTGACTGAAATTGAATCCGACAAAGACAGAGATCCTGTGCCTGAGTTGGGGTGGCTCGGGGTTAGGGATCCCACTCCCATCCTTCGATGAGGCACCACTGGTGCCAGCATTGGAGGTTAAGATCATAAGAGACGCCAATGTTGGATCAGGCCAAAGGCCCATCCAGTCCAACACTCTGTCACACACTGGCCAAAAATACCAGGTGCCATCAAGAGGTCCATCAGTGGGGTTAGGAGTTTGGGAGTGTTCCTGGACACCCCCCTAACGATGGAGGCCCAGGTAGCAACCACTGCTAAGTCAGCCTTTTATCATCTTTGGCTGATTAGGCAGTTGTTTCCCTTCCTCAAATGCAACGACTCGGCGACAGTGATCCACGTGATGGTCAACTTAAGATTAGACTACTGTAATGGGGCTGCCTTTGACCCAAATCCGGAAGCTTCAGCTGGCGCAGAATGCGGCAGCCAAGCTGTTGTTTGGTCTCCTCATGCAGGAGCACATCCAGCCTGCACTAAAAACACTGCACTGGCTGCCTATAGCATACCAAATTTACTTCAAGATGCTAGTGCTCACCTTTAAAGCCCTTTATGGTCAGGGACCTACTTACCTGACGGACCACCTTTCCCCACATGCTCCCCAGAGAGCACTACAGTCAGGGTCTCAAAATCGTTTGACCCTCCCTGTTCCCAAGGATGCTAGGCTGGCATTGGCCAGGGCCTTCTCAGTGGCTGCTCCAACCTGGTGGAATTATCTCCTTGAAGAGATCAGGGCCCTGTGGGACCTTTTACAGTTTCACAGGGCCTGTAAAACAGAGCTCTTCCACCAGGCCTTCAGGTAAGGAGCCGCACCTAACAACTGAAGACCGTGTGCCCAATACCACCATCCAGCTTGTGCTTGCTGATAGAAAAGTCATCTGCTGACGGTACTTTATTATGTTTACTGCTACTATTGCACTGCCACTGCCATACAGATTGCTTTTAGTAATTATGTTGTGTTTTATGTTGATATTTATATTGCTGTTTTTATCGGTTGTAATTTTATGTGAACCACTCAGTGGGGAGGGCGGGGTAAAATCAAATAAATAAACTGTTCATATGTACTGCCATTATAGTAATAACGGGGAACTACTGACATTTATTCCTGTTTACATATGTCCTTTGTTTCATCCTCTCCATCCTCTTCAGCAATTAATGCAAAGTTAGCTTCCTTCACTTCATCAGAAACTGACTCCAGAGCCATTCTACTCACAATGCTTAACCATTCATCTTGAACAGAATGATGCATGTATTTTGCATTGTGTGGAAGAGTGTCTATTTTAGACTGGATTCTGGAGTTGTGCTTTGCAATTAATTGCAAGAGTTCAAGAACATTTCCCATTATCACTTGCCTCATTTTTCCAGTGTCCATGCTGAGCAATATTTTGTTTAACGGTAAACAAGAAAAATTGTGCAAAGGTGGCTATATAATGCCTATTTTCTTTTATAAGTTGTTTATGAGCATCACTTAATTGTGCTAAAATAGAACCTCCTTTGAATTTCTGTGTTTGTAACTCTCCCATGCCACCATGCAGTCTTTGTGGACTGCACTTCTATTATGAAGCTTCAGTCCTGAATCATTATCAGTAGCTTTTTTCCAGTTTTTGTACCCTCTATGAATAAATGCATTTCCACCAGCACAGGCATTGTTTTCAGTGATATAGCAACAAGCAAAGCAAAATGCAGCATTTTCTATTACATTAGATTCCACCCAGGAGTAGGATTTGTACTGTGCTGGATTGAAATGCCTCCATAATTGGACATATTTTGTTGCTGAGAAACTTTTTAGCACTGACTGAATCGGACTTCCTTCTTTAGTCTGTGCAATGTCTTTAGGACCACATAGTTTATTTACAAAGGAAGGCACTAAATCAACCACTGAAGCAACATCAGGCAGCTCTGAAACACTTTCTTGTTCTGAATTATCTAATTCTCAAAATTCAGATTCACTACAGCTGGATAATTCCCCCTCCCAGTCAATTTCAAATTCATTTACTCTTTGTGTTTCTGTGACATCAGGTCTTTTCCTTACTTTTGCTGGTTTTGTGAACTAGTACTCTGAAGACCCACAAGATGAAGGTGTAGAAGATGAAGCTGGGTGCTTTTTATTGCAATTCATTGCCTTTGTAATATAAAATAAAAGGAATAAGAGGTGTGATTGCAGTGGGATTGACTGATGAGTAAACATTCATAAGCTTTCTCTGTATATATTTCCCCTCTTCCTGCTCTAATGCTCTGACATATTTTTAAGAAAGGGGTCAAGAAAATCAGGGAAGTTATACTGCTAGGCAGGTACATCTGCTTATCACTGAGTCAGCCAAGTGAATGTAAAAAAATGCTATAAGATAGATCTTCTAAAACCATCTGTTGCCTGCCCATTGTATTTTAATACAATACCAAAATATGTTGGGACAATATATGCAACAGGTGGGATATTAAACAGCTAATATCATCACTGATAAAGCAACTCTTGCAGGAACTGGCTTTCAATAATCCACCCTTATTTCCAGAGACCATCCACACCCAATTTTGGAATACTCTATTGCCGTGGTCAGACGTGCCTTTAAATCCCGCTCAGCTGTAAATGCCTGAGGGATCTAAAGGGCATGATCAGACAGCAACACATGGGAAAGGTCCTGCGGCCATCAACACCCCATGCTGCCCTGCCACGGAAGCGGAGTTAAAAGACATCGGGGAAAGTCAATGCTTGTCAATGAGCTACAGATGGACTTTCTCCTGTCTGATCACTCAAGCATTCTCTCATGCCGTCGGGATGGTCTGCTCATTCCATCCTGACTTGGTGCCGTTCTTCTCCCCTCGCTTGGCAGTATGCGCATAACCGCATACTCCATGGGGAGCCCTCAGTGCGGAGGTGCAATCCCTCGTTTATGCGCATGGGAAACAAAAGGCAAAAAACACCCCACTCGGCTGAACGTGCCATCTGATTAGGCAGTGGTGGGCTGCACCCGCAGCTACAAAGGATATCTGATCATGCAACGCTGTGTCAATTTCCATCAGGGGAAATAGGCTTGCTTCCCCTCCGCAACAAATGGCACATCTGACTGCACCCTGTATTTCTCATTACATTACATTTATTCTAGGGAGGAGGGAACCCCCAGAAGTAAGTAACAGCAGGAAAAAAAGAAAAGACAAATCTTATTCATAATTCACCAAATACAAGCTTTAGAGATCCAGACCTGATTCAGGCCAGTCCAAAAAGAATAAAGAACATTTCTTTGAATTTCCAAAATTCTCAAAACAAAACAGAACTTCCTAACTAAACCAGAGAGAAAAAATGAAAAAAGGAAGGCATTAGTTCTGAGGAATGCTTATTATACTAGACCACAGCAAAGACAAAATGATGTAGCATATTTCTAAGAAAATCCAAACTGAATCACATCTTAAAGCAACAGTCTAGCAGAAATGAATAGAAACTACTCCAGTTTGGAGAAGTTACCTTTAGATGCAACTATGAGAAACATGGAGAACAGGACTATCACTTGAAGTGGTCTGTCCCACCTAGCAGAGAGAAACAAAACACCAGCTCTCTGTAAAATCTAAAACTGACTCTAAAGCCAGGCCAGTTACCCTGCTTTCATCCCACTTTGGATAACGTGGGATACTTTGAACATCAAAAGACTGGTACTTGACAGAAAAGTGGGAAACCTGGGAAACTGAAAGTTTATTGCTTGAGGTGGAACCTTGAGGGCAGATTTACACCAGAGATCAAGGGACACAGGTTTGCATGGCAATTTAGAAGTCAAATGGGCAGTGATTGCAGCATATCATGTCAACACAGCAGGAGGGCTAAGCTTTGCCTTCTCTTCTGATGAGACTTAATAGTCTTTGACTCTGATCAGATAGCTCTTTAGATCTGCACAAGGCACGAGTGCCTCATGGATTTAAACAGGGCTATTTTGGGGCAGGAACGCACAGGAACGGAGTTCCAGCTAGCTCCCAAGTTGGCCACGCCCAACTTGGGTTCCAGAGGAGATCCGGGAAATTACAGGCCAGTCAGTCTGACGTCGATACCGGGTAAATTGGTGGAAACCATTATTAAGGAAATAATTAGTAGGCACATAGATGAACAAAACCTATTGAGGCAGACTCAACATGGGTTCTGTAAGGGAAGATCTTGTCTCACTAACCTGTTAATGTTCTTTGAGGGGGTGAACAAACATGTGGACAAGGGGGATCCAATAGATATTGTTTACCTTGACTTCCAGAAAGCTTTTGATAAAGTTCCTCATCAAAGGCTCCTAAGTAAGCTCAAAAATTATGGGATAAAAGGACAAGTCCTTTTATGGATCAAAAACTGGCTAATTAATAGAAAACAGAGAGTGAGTATAAATGGGCAGTTCTCCCAGTGGAGGGGGGTAAGCAGTGGGGTACCGCAGGGATCAGTACTTGGTCCACTGCTTTTTAACTTGTTCATTAATGATTTGGAGTTGGGAGTAAGCAGTGAAGTGGCTAAATTTGCGGATGATACGAAGTTGTTCCGGGTGGTGAAAACCAGTGAGGATTGTGAGGCACTCCAAAGGGATCTGTCAAGGATGCACAAGTGGGCGTCAACATGGCAAATGGGGTTCAATGTGGCCAAGTGCAAGGTGATGCACATTGGAGCCAAAAATCCTAAATATAAATACACATTGATGGGGTCTGAACTGGCAGAGACAGATCAAGAGAGAGATCTTGGAGTTGTAGTAGATAACTCACTGAAAATGTCGAGACAGTGTGTGACTGCAATAAAGAAGGCCAATGCTATGCTGGGGATTATTAGGAAGGGTATTGTAAACAGATCAGCCAATATCATAATGCCGCTATATAAATCAATGGTGCGACCTCATCTGGAATACTGTGTGCAATTCTGGTCACCACACCTTAAAAAGGATATTATAGCTTTGGAAAAAGTGCAGAAAAGGGCAACTCGAATGATAAAAGGGTTGGAACACTTTCCCTATGAGGAAAGGTTAAGGCGCTTAGGGCTCTTTAGCTTGGAGAAACGACGACTGAGGGGTGACATGATTGAGGTTTATAAGATTATGCATGGGAAAGAGCAGGTAGAGAAAGAGGTACTTTTCTCCCTTTCTCACAATACAAGAACCCGTGGGCACTCCATGAAATTGCTGAGCGGTCGGGTTAGAACGGATAAAAGGAAGTACTTCTTCACCCAAAGAGTGATTAACACTTGGAATTCACTGCCACAGGAAGTGGTGGCAGCTACAAGCATGGACGGCTTCAAAAGGGAATTAGATAAGCATATGGAGCAGAGGTCCATCGGTGGCTATTAGCCACAAGGTATAGATAGGGGCTCTGGGGCAAGTGGTGCTCTGTCTTCTTGGTGCTTGGGGGGGTCAACAGTGGGATGGCTTCTAATGTCCTGGCCCCACTGGTGGACCTCCTGATGGCACTGGTATTTCTGGCCACTGTGTGATACAGAGTGTTGGACTGGATGGGCCATTGGCCTGATCCAACATTGGCATCTCTTATGTTCTTATGTTCTTAACTCATTAACATAATAGGCCACACCCAACAGCAGAAACTCATTAGGATTGGCTACATTAGGGGTGTGTGGCCTAACATGCAAAGGAGTTTCTGCTACAAAAAAGCCCTGGGTTTGGACAACAAACAAGGTAAACAGAATAACAAGCAAAAGGTGGGTGTGGCTGGATAACCACACTTCTGGTAACATGGTGGTGCAGCCTAATGTGCTAATGAGCTGTGCTGTCAGGGGTGTGGCCCAATATGCTAATGAGTTCCTGCTGTTGGGTGTGGCCTATTATGCTAATGAGTTCCTGCTGGGCTTTTTCTACAAAAAGTGCCCTGGATTTAAATGTAATGTCCAGACATAACGTCCGTCTTCCGTGAGCATCCCGTTTTGCCATGCTTCAGTGCCATACTAAAAAGGTATTAGTTAAAATCTGGAGTTTTCGGTTCTGATGGGCCAGTCATGGACCATCCCGAATGGGCACCATTTAAAAAAAAAAATTGATTCTGCCTATGCGCAGATAAACAAGGCCACGATATCATGCCTATGCACATGCACAAACTTTTGTGGTTTTTTTTTAAAAAGCCACCCCATGCACCTCATTCAGTGGACGCCATCTAGACAATCCACAGCGGAAGCAGCATGTGGTAAGGTGATTCCCCCGGGGGGTGTCTGGTCATGCGAGGATGAATTTAAAAGATCGGGATCAAATTTGAGCCGGCATAATGGCGGGATTAGCTGCCCGTCTGAACGCACCCTTTGTCCTGTTGACACAAACTGAGCAAATTCTAGCCTGGCTGATACCAAGGAGGGTTCAGAATCAACACAGGCTCTAATTTACCCCCACCCTTAGCAATTCCCCTTTCCCCTTTCCAAGACTGCCACTGGCCTGCTGGCATCTTGAAGCATATGTCCATAGTACCTGCAAAAAGCCTTTGTTGGCTTAAGAGATGCAGGTGAACCACCAAAAGCCTACATCAAACAAAGAATTTTCACGTATTGATTTCCTGATCATCAGAGCATGAGAAAGCTATAGCCATTATAAAAATACTTGGATATCTGATAGAATTAAGTTCAGCTCGCTTGGATGGCTTGCTGTGGTTGGTTATTCTCTTGTACCATAATTTATGGTTAATTTTTAAGGACAAAAGGTAACAGAAACTATTGAGCCAGTATGGGCTTTGGGGAGGGGGAGGAATAAAAGCAAATAATCTTACTGCTTGGGTACTTTGGAAAAGAGTGTCATTCACAATGAATAGTTTTTCTATTTATACAACACAGTTTGCAGTGTGGTTATACCTGGAAAGCAATTAATCAGGCTCAATTTTGGATTTGTTACCCTTCAGATGGGGCCTGGGATCTCCCAGAATTACAACTCAAGACTACAGACATCAGTTCCCCTGGAGAAATGACTGTCTTGGAGGGTGGACTCCGATATTATATGCCTCAGAGGTTCCTCCCCTCCCCAAACCCCACCCTTCCCAGGCTTCCCCCACACATCCCCAAGACTTTTGCAACCCAGAATTGGCAAGCTGTTGCAACTTTTGCTTTGAAATAGTTACATTTCACAAAAGAGAGAGATTACAATTAAGAATTTAAGAATGGTTAGGATAGTTGAAAGTAATGGTCTAGATAGGGTTGCCAACCTCCAGTTGGGATCTGGATATCTCCTGGAATTACATCTGATCTCCAGAATACAGAGATCAGTTCCCCTGTAGAAAATGGCTGCTTTGGAAGGTGAAGTATATGAACATAAGAATATAAGAGAAGCCAATGCTGGATGAGGCCAATGGCCCATCCAGTCCAACACTCTGTTACACAGTGGCCAAAAATACCAGGTGCCATCATGAGGTCCAGCAGTGGGGCCAGGACACTGGAAGCCCTCCCACTGTTCCCCCCCCCAAGCACCAAGAATACAGAGCATCACTTGCCCCAGACTGAGAGTTCCTATGGTATTATGTGTCGCTGAGGTTCCTTCCCTCCCCAAAACTGCCCAAACGTCCAAGAATTTTCCAGCTCTGATTTGGCATCCTAGGTCTAGAATAAGTAGATAAGTATGCTATCTGCCAGTTCAGAAATGTTATACAAATCTAGGCATGATGCAGAGACATTTTAGTTTGGACACAAAATTGTGGTGGTTTAAAAAAAATGGGTCCAACATTAAAAAAAATACTCTACAATGTAACTCCATTATACAAAAGTGGGACAGAAATTTCCATACATGGCTCAAGACTTTATGCTGTCATGACAGTGATGCTGCTGTCCCAGCATGCTTTTGGCTCAACATACATTATGTTCCCTCAAGAGCACTACGATCGGGGAACTTCCATCTCCTGGTAGTTCCAGGTCCCCGAGAGATTAAGTTTGCCCTTACTAGGACCAGGGCATTTTCGGTGGTGGCTCCTACCTGGTGGAATGAGCTCCCAAAGGAGATCCAGGCCCTGTGGGACCTTATGCAGTTCCGCAGGGCCTGCAAGATGGAGCTCTTCCGCCAGGCGTTCGAGTAGGAGCCGCCGCCACCACTATTCTACCACCGATGTGGCAAGTCATCGGCTGCCCTATAACAAAAGGGGGGCTGGCATGCCCAGGCAGAAGTTTTGGACAGCGTAGTTGGAGACCGCACCACTGAGACAGCTGGCCACCAAATTTGGGTGGTTGTTCCCATCTTGGATGATTAGGTATAGCACTGCACTAGAGGAAGGTTTTATTGTGATTTTAAATATTGTATTCTACTATATGTTTTATTGTATTTTACATTCGGCTTTGCCGCATGTGAGCCGCCCTGAGCCTTTGGGAGGGCGGGATATAAATCAAACTAATAAATAAATAATAAATACATATGCTTGATTTCTGCACTGGATGAGGCGATGGTGATTTGAAGGTGGGAGAATGTTCTGTGGCCTCTTTGTAAAGGACAGATCATTACCTGCTGAGACGGGAACAGAAGAGATCTCAGAAATTCCACAGATGTGGGACACTAGTTAGAATTCCATAGATTCCAATATGTTCTTGAAGAATATCTAGCTGACTTAGCATGCTTTCCTGTTGATGTCCTGGTTGATCTTTGGTTGATCTTTGAAATACTGAATTTTTTTAATACTGAATTCACCTAGAGTTTTACACAATTGATTCTAAGTGTCGCCTTTCACTGAATATAGTCTGCATTGTGCACTGGTTTTCTAGGATGCTGAAGGAGATTTGCCTGGATGTTAAGGGTGTGGAATCCAGCTCAACATGGCATGCAGCTCATTTTAGAACATATTCCATAGTGGCAAAAGAAATCTTACTTATTCGCATATGTTGCATCTGCAGAATGCCATCCAGCAGACATCTTCAGACCAGGCAGGAGAATGGTACAATCTCCTGATGGAACCATCTGATACCCACTGGGTCCTAAATCTAAGGCATTCTGAATGTAAAGCCTCTTGAGAAGTAAAAGGTTGATTTTCCTCCCTATTATACCACCTGGCAGAATCCAACCCATTGTTCAGATATGCATCTCTTCCCCACCCCCCAACATTTGTATTGATTTTCCCAACGTTGCCACAAAATAAGTTTTCATTCGTTGCCTTTAGTCATTTCCTCTAAACATTCAGTGAAGAAACTGGAGGGCGGGGGGAGATTTAGTTTCCATTCACACTGTTGTATGGTTTCAAAACAATTTTGATTGGCAAAGTGACAGTACATTTTGCAGACTGCAAAAAGAAGAAGAAGAAGAAAAGTGTGAAAATGAACCTGTGAAAAGGAAGGAAATTTATGGCAAACTTTAAAAAAATTGGCTTAGAGGCTTTCTCACACAGTGGTAACTTAAGAAGTAGCCACAATTATGTTGTAACAGCTTATAACAGTAGGAAAAACATACCTTGGAAGTGTAAAGGGCTGAAAGAACAGAGTGCTAATCATGTGATCCTGTAAGTACTCATGTTATATCATTTTCCATTGGCTGTACACTGACGTGAATAATTGAGAAGCAATATTCATGCTCCAGCGGGGGTTTTTTATAGTACACAGCACATGACACAATTGCATTTGGAGGACTGAAGGTATGATCTAGTGCTCCTAGATCTGATTTGCTGTGGATAGCTTGGTCCATATCATATGGAGGAGTTTTAGAGCATAAATGCTGACCTTCACTTTGGCACTCTACCGGATGTATATCCTTTATCAGATGTATACTGAAATGCGATGAGACAGTATGATCTCTACTAACCTACCTTCTAAAGACTGGTAGCATCACTGTTATCATTCATATACCACCATCTGCATGGTGACACACATTCTTGATTACCTATTACATTTCACAGAGCGGTGACAGCGTTCCGTGCACCACATCCCTAGAGTCAGATTCGACTGGCTTTCGAGCAAGGGAAACCTTTACCTACGTTCTAAGAGATAAAACACATATCTCTTGCCAGGGTCAAAAATGTACACTGAACTGGCATGCCATTTCCTATTGGATGATTCATAACTAGCACTATGTCAAATTCCTCAAAGTATCAGGAATCAAACAATGATATTCCAGTTATTCCCCCCCACACACACACTGTATTTTCATACCAATGCCAAATTCCAGTTTCAATTTTAATGGAAATGAACCAACTCTATGGGAACAGTGAATAATATCCAAAACTGTTCCAAACAGAGATAAACAGCAACTGCTGAGGTTCTTAAATGTTACACCAGGAAAAGGTGGGGTACATTCTGATAATCTCTGCCCTTCTATTCTTTAGTAATAACATCTCAAAAGAGACACTGCTTGCTATGAAATATGCATGTGAAGTTAAAGAATATAGACATTCGATAATTTGTCTTCAAACAATGATCGTTAAATGGACCTCATACATCTTGCTCTGTGCCAAAAAAACCTTGGTACCTTCTTTAGTTCACCAGTACTCAGCCCTGAAGATTTAGAATACAAAAGAGCCTTTCTCATTTCAAACTATTCAAATAATGTGAATGGGCAGCACTGGGAGTTTTTGAAAAAGTAATTTCCAAGGACTCTTTTTATGAGCATGTCTCTGCGTTTGTCACCAGTGTGCACTTGAGAGGAAGACATAATGGTTGTGACAAGCAATTCTACATGGAATGGGCCACCTCTCAGCCTGGTTCAAAAGAAGAGGCATCTTCATCTTCGGTACCTTGCTTACTAATTAGAAGCACATCTTTCCACTTTTAGCCAGCCATGTGCTGCCGGGTCACTCAGCTCATAGTTCCCACTCAAGACTAGCCAAGAAAAAAAGGGAATGCTTGATTGAAGTATATGCCTAAAACCAGTAGTGACAGGTTTAATGTATGTCATCAAAACATCAAAGACTAAATTTCAAATCCTGGGGAATCAGTTTAAATGACATAGTTGGTAACAAGCCCAATCATAGCAAATTTCTCACAGAAATTCACAGCAGTAATGTTCTTCACATTTCAAACATTTCAGGCCAATTTTCTGTGTTTAAAACTTCTACAAATATATTGAGATGAACTCATCAACAGTACTCATTCCATTTCCCTTGAAAAAAGAAGAAAAGTTTCAGCTCATTTGTACAAAGTGCACAGAAGCCCAGTCAGAATGAGGACTCCTGATTATGCAATGAACTATAAAAGAATCCCTCCAGGTAGATAAAGGGACTTGCCTTCCAAGAGTTATTACCGTTGATACCAGCATGCTCCTTTCTCATGGAGCTGCTGCTATTCTGTGTGTGTTCTCTCTCATAGATGCCTGCATTTGATGAAGAGAACTGTGTTTCTCCAAAGCTTATGCTACAATAAAGTTTGTTAGTCGTAAAGGTGCTACTGGGCTTTTCAACATTCTGGAATGCTCACCAATGTTTTTTTTAAAAACCCTCTATACAAATAAAATAACCAGTGTGTGTGTGGTGTGGGGGGATCCTTTCTCTTTGCTGTGCTAGTGTTAAATATAGATGGGATTTCTTTTTAATGCAAAGGCATGTACATTGATGGAATCCACTACTTACCTGCAGTGGCATAGCCCTCCAGTCTACAATCTCAACATTCACCACCTCATTCTCCTGCATGTTTAAGCCCGTGCTTGAGTTGTCACAAAGAAGAGATGCAGAGGAGAGTAGCAGCAGTGTCTCTTCGAATGCCTCATATAGCCTTTAGGGACTAAGGAAAAGCTAGGGAGGTGCTGGATTTTAAGCTGGTCTCCTGAAGCTCTGAAAGCTAGTTGAAAACAAGTAATAAAACATGCAGGCTCAATTCCTGGAAAGGAACCACAAGCTCTGTTTCAACATGGAACCATTTGCAAGCAGGAAATCAAGTGAAATGATTTTGACTCTTCACTTCAAATGCTGAAAATTACAGGCTTCCCAGGTGAGTTTATCATTCTCATTCAGGCAGGTTGCTTCTTCCCTCCCCCCCCCCGCGCCGCCTCCTCTGATGGAAACTGAAATTGGTCTTTAATTACTAGTCTGTCATGAACATTGTACTTAAAAACAAGCAGCATTATCTATCCCATTTCAAAACAGCATTTGCTGTAGACTCTGAAGTAGCTGGAAACAAAGGCTCTGACGTCCAATGTGAAATCCTCCTCTATTTTATGGGTACGGTAGTGGGCAGGTGGTGCTGGTTATGAGCAGTAATTAAATGTGGTGTCAATAGTTTTATTTAGCACATACCAAAGAAAACTTACAATGTCTCATTAGGCATAGCCCTTAATATATCTGCAATTATTACAAGCCATCTATTAATTGCATTTCAGAATTCTGCTGCTTGCTTGCTGATTATTTTGAAGTGTCAAATTGTCAAGCCCCCCCCCCCTCCAGATATTCAAAGCATTCTAACCATATCAGTGTTTCTCTGCACTGTTAAATGCTAGGTGTGCTTCAGGGGCTGCTTTGCTACTGAATGTAAAATTGGTGGAGAGCTCCAAGCAATTCCAGTTCACCTATATAACAGAGACAAACACGCTATGTTTTTACATTAAGGCTGGGATCCAGAGAACTATAGGAATACACAAGAGGTAGCCCAGTCAGGCTCTCCCGTGGCAAATTCACCATGTGAATGGGCCATAGTAACTCTGCAACATTTCAGGCAGCTGCTTAACAGGATACCTTTTTAAATGAACATACTGTTTTACAATGTTTTCTTGCTTATACACAGCTTATATTGAGTCACCCAGTGAATATCCTTGTACTGTGGTGGGAGGTGCTGCCAAAGCATTTTTATTTTTTTTTGGGATCTGCACAAACAGTCAGATCTCCAGTGGCCAATCAGAAGCCCTGCTGGGCCAAAGCCTCACCTTGCCACATTCACTGTCTAAGAACACTTGGCAGGCTCCAGGAAAGGTATTAGCAGGTGCCAGGACATTCATGGGCATCACCTTGGTTGGGATTCCTTTTTTTTATTATTAAGCCCCCGGAGGGGATTTTTTTATTGATTTTTTTAACACTACAAAAAACTACAACAGAAAGGAAGAGGGTAAAAACTACATATAAGGGAGAAAGTAAAGAACCCACTACTGACTAAAAACCCAAGAGAGGAGATCCTCCAGCTAGCTTTTTTACATCCAGAATTTTCATCTTTGTACTTCTTATGAACTGTGTCAAACTTTTAGAACTTTTAACCCTCCCCATTTACATTTAATTGCCCAATAATAGTGCCCCCCATCATCCCCTCGAACCAAAGTTCTCAAAGGCACAATTCAGAGTCCTTCAGCCTTTACTTCTTCTTCTCTCTTTTCCACAGTTTGTAGGGACTTTTCGGGGCTGCTGCCCGCTGCTCAGACAAAGAGTCCTCGCCAGATGAACCAGTTTCCAGCTCGCCGCTGGACCTACTGTCCTCTTCTTTTTTCTTGTCCTCTGACCTTCCCAGCTGCTCCTTTAGAAATTCTTGAGCTTTAAGAACAGAGTCAATCTTAACCTTCTTCTCTTTGATCTTAAATGTTACTCCTTCTGGAAATAGCCATTTGTATCCAATTGAATTTGTTTGAAGGAAGAGCACAAGTTCTTTGTATTTCTTTCTACGTTGCCTTACTTCAAATGGAATATCCTTTAGCGTTCTGACCGCATTCTCCCCCACCTTCAGGGGTGTCACAGCCACTGCTTTCAGGATAGCATCCCTGAAGTGCCTTTTCGAGAATCTTACTACAATTTCCCCAGGCAGATTATTTTTCTTTATGTATCCTGAATATGACCTGTAGGCCACATCCATGTCGTTGAGTAACAATTCCACCTTTATATCTGTTCCTGGGGCAAGTAGCTCACTCATAAGTTCTTTAAGATTCTCTCCTCTATTCTCTGGCACCCCTTGGAAGTGCAGGACCATGTTGGCCTTATCCATTTGCACTTGCAGCATCTGATCTTCCAAGGAAACAGTTTTCTTTTTCAATTTTTGCACTTTCTTCCTCACTTTCTGCGTTGTCTCAGCCATTTCCTTTACTTTCTCAGCATCCTGCTTCATTACTTGGATCAAGTCCGTTATTTGCGTTTGTTGAGCAGTGATGCTTGTTGTTACAACTGACAGCTGCTTTTGTTGCGCAGTAATATTCGCTGTTACCACGGACATCTGCTCTTTAAAGGCATTTAGCTGTTCCAGTAGAGGGCGCATGACCTCAGCCATCGCCTTCATTGTCTCACTGGTCGTTTCCGGCTTTAGGGACTTTGGTTTCATTTTTAAAAGTTTCTCTTTGTCTCTGTCCCTCTTCCCTGCCATCTTTTTCCTGTTTGTTTACTTTCATGAAAATTGTTTAAAGTCTCTGAATATGCGCTTAACTGTATAGCTCGAATGGGTGAGTACTTCTGGGCAATCGTGCGTTTATTCTTCCGCTCCCCCCCCTTTTGCTCAGCGATTTATGCGCATGGGAGGCGTCCCTCCCCCGCTCGCTTCTGCCATTCCACCGCGTAAGGTAGGGAGTGTCTTTTCTGTTAAAAATTATTTCTCAGTTGACTCATGTTCATAATTGGTCTTCCAACCCCACTTCATTCATCATTTCTCACACCCGATCTCCTGCGCTTGACCCGGTTAGCTTCACTTGTACCATTCGGTCTCTCGACTGGACGAACCACTGGAGCAAGGGGGAGCCTCGATTCTCTGGCATTCAGCCATCGAAGAGGCTACCCCCTCAAAGCTCGTTGGCCAGGGTCCCTTCGTCGAGCCCCTGGGGAGTATACGAGCCTGCTCACCCCCTCCCTCCACTGGAGCATGGAGACACCCCCGGGAGATCCGGGAGGTGAGTCCGTGAGCATGCCACCATCAACCGGAAGTCCACCTTGGTTGGGATTCCTGTGCTGAAGAATAAGCCTGACTGAATTCAGAGGCAATTCAAGGCCTAAACACGGGGAATGAATGAGTACACTTTATCAGGCCTGTAGTGGGACATTACTGGGCTGAAAGCACCTTACCATAGTATGAGCTATTTATATTATTTCAAAATAAAATACACACACTTCTTTCATGAATCATGAGATTGTATGTGTTAGATATTTGTACCAGCCCCAAAGAAAAGCCCAAATGGGCCTTGCTGACTTCTGAGTAAATGTGCATGGGATCCACAGGCCTTGTTTTATGTTTCTTTAATTCCTGGCCCATATTTTTCCAAGTACACATAAAATATTTTATGGGTACATCTCAAAAATCACAATGTCCCATTGATTTCAACTGTCAGTGGTTTTATTAGTGGATCCAATGTCTCCCTGAGATAATAAAGGAGGAACATCACATAACTTGTAATAGAAGCAATTCTTTTGAAGGAGGTTTCCCAAGAAATGGAGAACACCTGAGTATATCTCATTTGTTCTAGCCTTCTGGTTGCTACACATGATTTTTTTTATTGTGTGGGCTGCTGAATGAAAAATATTACCTTGGGGGAAAGGATGATTGATTTGCTGTTGCTTTCCTAGCTTGTAATACTATGCATCCCCATGTTCTATGGCTTCCTGTAGAGTGTAGATTGTTCTCTGAAACATGACTAGCCTTTAAGCACTTAAAGAAAACTTTGTAATGCTTAGTTGATGACAAATTAGTACTGCACTCAGCAATAAATGACAATATCCTCAAAGACATCTCCATCAAAGCAGTGCATCCCCCTCCCAGCCTTGCAGGGTGGACATAACAACTCGGAGCTTACCACCTGCCGTCCTTTATACAGTTTATCCCTCTGGTACCTGGCATTACATTTTATGGCCAGGGGTCATTTCGTAGAAAAAGAGCTAGGGGGACTCATTAGCATAACTCATTAGCATATGCCACACCCACTGGAAGTGTGTCCTCCCAACAGCCGGCGGCGACCTCCAGCGGGCACCAGCAGGGAGCTCCAGGCCCCGCCCTCCCGCACCTCACCCGGGGGATGGCGTCCCCCCGCGTCCCCCCCAAATGACCCCTGTTTATGGCACATATGGCCCGGGCCGACAGAGTGACATTTATCACAGATCTGGCCCTCATAACAAATGAGTTCGACATCTGTGGTGTAGTCCCTTGCCTTTTCCCAGTAGCACAATAGAGTGCACTCAGGGCCGGCTCACCCACTAGGCAAACTAGGCATTCACCTAGAGCACGGCTGGCCCTTAGGGTGCCAAACTGCTCTCCTGCAGGGTGCTGGTGCCAAACTGTGCCTCTCCCCTCCACGCCCTCCCCACCACCGCTGCTGGGACCGCCACTGGTGGCTCTCCTGCAGGGTGCTGGCGGTGGCAGCGAAGGAGGAGGCGGCAGCGGAGGAGGGCTAGGGAGCTGCGCTGTCCCTCCAGGCGCCGTCTTGCTGCTCGCCCCCCGGTTCCGGCCGTCTTGGGATCGTCCCACCGCCCCATGACTGGGATGTCCTTCCGGCAGGAGCAGCTGGCGCCGAACTGTACCTCCCCCCCTCTGTGCCCTCCCTGCCACCGCCGCTGGGACCACCACCGGTGGCTCTCCTGCAGGGCGCTGGTGGCGGCAGCAGAGGAGGAGGTGGCGGGAGGAGGAGGGCCGGGGAGCTGCGCTCTCCCTCCGTGTGCTGTCTCGCTGCTTGGCCCCCTGGCTCCAGCCATCTTGGGCTCGCCCCACTGCCCCGGGCCCGGGATGTCCTTCCGGTGGGAGCAGCTGGTGCCAAACTTTGCCTTCCCCCCTCCGCGCCCTCCCCGCCACCACCGCCGGGACTGCCACCGGTGGCTCTCCTGCAGGGTGCTGGTGGCAGCGGAGGAGGCGGTGGTGGCAGAGGAGGGGGGCTAGGGAGCTGTGCTCTCCCTCTGTGAGCCGTCTCACCGCTCAGCCCCCCGGCTCTGGCTAACGTCAGCACGGGCTCACCCCACCGCCCCGCACTTGGGATGTCCTTCTGGCATGCGCAGCTGGAGCCAAACTGTGCCTCCCCCCCTCTGCGCCCTCCCTGTCACCGTCACCATGCCCACCACCGGGGGCTCTCCTGCAGGGTGCTGGCGGCCGCAGTAGCGGAGGAGGGCAGGGGGCTGTGCTCTTCCTCCGTGAGCCGTCTCACTTCTCGGCCCCCCAGCTCCGGCTGATGTCAGCGTGGGCTCACACCATCAGTGGCACCTCCTCCTCGCCCCACCGCCCCATGCCTGGAATGTCCTCAGTGGCTGGAGTGGCTGCGGTGGAGCCCGGGGGGATCCCACAGGTGGCTTTTCGAGCCGGGCGTCAGTGGGCCAAACAGCCCCTGGATGGATGAGGGCTCTTAAAAGTCTTCAACACCCCCCCAAGGTCTCTGGGTGATGCTCACCTGTAGGGGTGATGGTGGTGCTTTCCCCTCCCCCATCTCCGGGCCCCACCAGGAGGTTGGCATTGCCTGAGGGGCACGGGCGCCACAAGCTGGCCTCCCCTCGGCCTCAGTGACATCTCGGGCTGGCCCTGAGTGCACTGGAGCCTTAAAAACCAGAACCTATGTGAGATTTTGCAGAGCTGGTATTAGAGAGTTGCTTCCACACATGGTGGGGTCATTACTTAAAATCAGGCACAGGGAAACCAGAGATCTCTTCGACTGATTTAAAGCAATACATTAACCACTAAACCACAGTCCACATAACACTCTTCTGACTGGAAAGAGGTCAGAAGTTTATGAATTTCAGATCCTGGAAAAAAACTTGTATTCCAGCCAATGATCACACAATGTTGTCTTTTAAGAACTTTATTTAAAATCTAGTTGTCCTAGAACAGATTAATTAAGCAAGAATCACAACTATAGAGAAATACTAGCAAATGTAAATTATAAATAAAAATGCATACATGTCATCCTTTCTCCTATCTAGCCCATATTTAAAGACAAAATGCAATTTCAAAAAAGGTAAAGAGAGTCTCACTGCAACCCAGGTTTGAGAGATTTGGGACTTTAGGGTGTGGCTATCTAATATAGGCCCAATTATGTGAGCCTTACATGACTTTCTTAAACCATCTAGTTCGTCTTCTCTAGGCATGATGTTGGACACCTCTGAGCACATGAAAGAATTATTGTTGCAAATGTTCCATTTGTTCTTGGATTTATTCTGGCATAAAGTTGTTGGTTCATAAATTATTGTCTTCAAGGCAGAACATTTTTAAATTAGCTAGAACAATGGGGAAAATGCATGTTTGCAGATTTACACAAGAACCTAAAAGCAAACTCTCAGGCCTACTGTGAAAAAAAGATCCTAAACAGTAATTTCAAGTTTACACTTACACTTACACAGACCTTTATTGGCATATACAGGGCCGGCTCACTCACTAGGCGAACTAGGCGATCGCCTAGAGCGGGCTGGCCCTTAGGGGCGCCAAACTGCACCCGGCCCTGTACTCTGGGAGTTTCTTAATTATTTGTGTTTTTCATTCTTCCTAAAATGCATTTATTTTCAGGAAATGGTGGGCGCACGGGGAGGGGGGGCACCAGAAGGGATCCTCGCCTAGGGTGCAAAATAAGCTGGGGCCGGCCCTGGGCATATATTAGGTTACAGGGAGATGCAAAAACAAATAAAGAGGTAAGCAGGAAAGATGAGTTAATCATATGCATCTATACATTGCACAAGCGATCCTTAATTACCAAACTCAGAAATAGGGCTACCTTTTCATTTATTTTGGGTGACTAATCATTCAGGAGGTGGCACACCTTCAAAGCATCCAGGCAGCCAATCATGTTAAGCAGAATTTGGTCTAAAAGTGTAAAACATATATCATCATATTGGGAACAGTATAGGTGAATATGGAAGACCAAAACAACTTGATTTAGATTACATGCACAGAGTTTTGCTGAATATGGAATCCCATTATATCTACCATAAGTGACAGCAGATGGAATAGTATTGCATCTAGCAAGTGCAAATGCTCTGTGCAATTGTGGGGCATGGAGGGCTGATAAATAAGAAGACAGATGGCCAATAATTGGAAGAATTCCAAAATTCAATTCAAAGTTAAAATCTACAGCACATTTGGGTATCCCCCCAAAGGGCGAAATGTTGAAAGGCAAATAAAGTACTAGGAAAAGGAATAGTAAACTCTGCATATACCATATTACAACCTGGGTTCCCAGGAGAGTGGGTTATGAATTCAATAAATAATATTTTTTTGCTAAAAGATAATCCTTGTTTTCTTCAGTTGGATGCCAAATCAAGCAAAGGAGTCTGCCCATTGCTAGTTCTTTTGTTCAAGAAGAGTTGAGTTGCTGCTTTTGGTCAGGCTGTTCTTTAAAAAAAAAAGTTCTTGAGAACATAAAAACATAAGAGACGCCAATGTTGGATCAGGCCAAAGGCCCATCCAGTCCAACACTCTGTGTCACACAGTGGCCAGAAATACCAGTGCCATCAGGAGGTCCACCAGTGGGGCCAGGACATTAGAAGCCCTCCCACTGTTGACCCCCCCCAAGCACCAAGAGGACAGAGCATCACTTGCCCCAGAGCCCCTATCTATACCTTGTGGCTAATAGCCACTGATGGACCTCTGCTCCATATGCTTATCTAATTCCCTTTTGAAGCCATCCATGCTTGTAGCCATTACCACCTCCTGTGGCAGTGAATTCCAAGTGTTAATCACTCTTTGGGTGAAGAAGTACTTCCTTTTATCCGTTCTAACCCGACCGCTCAGCAATTTCATGGAGTGCCCACGAGTTCTTATATTGTGAGAAATGGAGAAAAGTACCTCTTTCTCTACCTGCTCTTTCCCATGCATAATCTTATAAACCTCAATCATGTCTCCCCTCAGCCATCGTTTCTCCAAGCTAAAGAGCCCTAAGCGCTTTAACCTTTTCTCATAGGGAAAGTGTTCCAACCCTTTTATCATTCGAGTTGCCCTTTTCTGCACTTTTTCCAAAGCTATAGTATCCTTTTTAAGGTGTGGTCACCAGAACTGCACACAGTATTCTAAATGAGGTCGCACCATTGATTTATATAGCGGCATTATGATATTGGCTGATCTGTTTACAATACCCTTCCTAATAATCCCCAGCATAGCATTGGCCTTCTTTATTGCAGTCACACACTGTCTCGACATCTTCAGTGAGTTATCTACTACAACTCCAAGATCTCTCTCTTGATCAGTCTCTGCCAGTTCAGACCCCATCAACGTGTATTTATAGTTAGGATTTTTGGCTCCAATGTGCATCACCTTGCACTTGGCCACATTGAACCCCATTTGCCATGTTGACGCCCACTCGCCCAAAATTGACAGATCCCTTTGGAGTGCCTCACAATCCTCACTGGTTTTCACCACCCTGAACAACTTCGTATCATCCGCAAATTTAGCCACTTCACTGCTTACTCCCAACTCCAAATCATTAATGAACAAGTTAAAAAGCAGTGGACCAAGTACTGATCCCTGCGGTACCCCACTGCTTACCCCCCTCCACTGAGAGAACTGCCCATTTATACTCACTCTCTGTTTTCTATTAATTAGCCAGTTTTTGATCCATAAAAGGACTTGTCCTTTTATCCCATGATTTTTGAGCTTACTTAGGAGCCTTTGATGAGGAACTTTATCAAAAGCTTTCTGGAAGTCAAAGTAAACAACATCTATTAGATCCCCCTCGTCCACATGTTTGTTCACCCCCTCAAAGAACATTAACAGGTTAGTGAGACAAGATCTTCCCTTACAGAACCCATGCTGAGTCTGCCTCAATAGGTTTTGTTCATCTCCTCTAGAACCCTTTTTAAAGATGGGAGTGACATTAGCTACCTTCCAGACCTCAGGAATGGAGGCAGATTTTAAGGAAAGATCATATAATTTTGTCAGGAGATCCACAAGTTCACATTTGAGTTCTTTCAGAACTCTCGGATGTAAGCCATCTGGGCCTAGTGATTTATCAGTTTTTAAGTCGTCTATCAGTTTTAGGACCTCCTCTCTCGTCACCTCAATCTGACTCAGGTCTTTCAACACCCCTCCCAAAATCAGCAGTTCTGGAGTGGGCAAGCACTTCTCATCTTCCACAGTGAAGACGGAGGCAAAAAATGCATTTAGCTTCTCAGCCATTTCTCTATCATCCTTCAGTACTCCTTTTACCCTTGGTCATCCAAGGGCCCCACTGCCTCCCTGGCTGGTTTCCTGCTTCTAATGAAGTTAGTCCTCTGCTCCATTAGGGGGTGCAGTGCGTTTGCTAGCAGTGCAGAGAAGTCTAGTTACTTCCTGGTTCTGGGAAGGAGTCATTGGTATGTTATTTCTGGTCACCAGTTTTTTATCCGGCACTCTCCATCCTCTCCCAGCCATAATATCAACAAGAAGTAAGTTTTCCAAAACAAGGCAAAAGTTATACGATTTAGCCCTACTTTGTATACTTCAGCAGTTTTTGCATTCGTTTAACTGATTATATGCTTATTTTAGCTCAAAGTCTTTTATTTCCAATTTAAAACCTTTTTAAAAGTTTGCTCAAAGAAATAAAGGGGCGTGTGTGAATTCCTCTCCCCAGTGCTTCAAACTTAGGCGCTTCCAATTACTACCAAGGTTCAATTTGCTTTTTTCACCTGAGCTTTGCTTAACTCATGATTTGGAGCCTTGGAGATCTTTTGGAAGCATTTTTAGAAGTGGTTGTTTGCTCTGGCAGTCATCTCTGGGTGCCATGTTGGCTCCACGGCGACGGTACCTTTCGGGGAAGAAGGTGAGCCTCAATTCCTTGATTGTCACCTTGGAAGAAGCTCTCCTCAGCTCCCCAGGCTGGGGGTCTCCTACAAAGACCTCGGGGAGGTCTGGGACATACTCGGACCCCTCCTGTCAGCTGGGTCTCAGCGTGTCTCCATCAGAGGAAGACGGGACGCATCCGAGCAGCGAAACACTTAGACCAGAAGTCCGGAACATATGAATTCTGACACTTCTGTCCTAAAAGCTGCAGTGAAGCACATAGTGCTGACTGAGCTGTCAGAATTGGAACAATTTCAAGGATTTATCTAGGTTTACTGTCATGAGTCTTTTTTTTTTGCATAGATAAATACTATCAGGATTCATGGTTTGGCATAAACAAACAAACATTTTTTAAAAAAATTATTTAACAATTTTTATCTGATTTAGCATTTAAAGGTTCAAGAGGCATACAAAAGTTTTCTTTTATTTTACATTTAAACAAAATAAAATCAAATGCCGAATCAAAAAGACAAAACTAGAATTAAACTGATTAATAAAAATCAGCTACAATAACCAAATTACCAAACCTCAAGAAAAAGAGACAAACTAGATCGGCCCATGCAGGAGTCAACAAAGCCATATTTTTATTGCCCACCATGCAATCAAACAAGGTTTCTGGGTTACATACTGTATTTACTCAAATTAAAGACTAGGTTTTTTTCTCCATCAAAGAAAGGGAGGGTGTCATCTTATATTAGTATACAAGTTACAGTTAGATCTAGCAATAAGTGTGCGTGTAGAACTTATTTTAGAGGGGTGTGTGTCTTACAGTTAGGGTCATCTTCCTTTTGAGTAAATATGGTAAATTAATTGGGAGGGGGGTAAAAAGTTTCATGACAGCAAACTGCCATGACAACTGGCACAGAATAATTTTTTTTAATTACCTGGCAAAAATTGTACAACGGGTGCCAGAACAAAGTCTGAGTCCAGTGGTACCTTTAAGATCAACAAAGTTTTATTCAAGGTATAAGCTTTGGTGTGCAAGTACACTTCTTCAGTCAGTATCTGAAGAAGTGTGCTTGCACATGAAAGTTTATACCTTGTATAAAACTTTGTTGGTCTTAACGGTGCCACTGGACTCAGACTTTGTTCTGCTGCTTCAGACCAACACGGCTACCCCCCTGAATCTAACTGGGGTGCCAGCTCAGCATCTGACAGTTCAGCATCTAGATAGTGTGCCAGTTCAGCAAGTGCAGCCAACAAGGACATGAAAGACTTTACCAAGTTGGAATAACACAGTTCCACACTATTTAGAGCTTTCAAAGTTAAAACCAGTGCTCTGAACTAGACCTAGAAATAAATGTATATGTTATAATATTAGTATATACTTTTTTTGCAACCTCCAATTAATAACCTGCTGCCACATTTTTGACTAACTGTAGTTTCTGAATGCCTTGCCATTGCATTGCATTTGCAAGGTAACAGCATTGCAGTAATATATTTTGGATGCTAAATGCATTTACTGTATTTTTTGTATTGCTTTCCAGATAAAATTGGCTCCCAAGCCAGCTCATAGTAATAAAACCCACAGCAATGCTGATTACAATTACATTTTAAAAACTGTTCAGCAAGAAGTTGTCAGTGAGCTGTAAATCCAGACACAACAAAATTATACCTGACTGCAGCCTCTTTTCCCCTTGGCCTTGTGAGTTTATTCATTTATGTACTTTATTTATAGTCCACTCTTCTCCCTGAGACTCAAGGTAGATTAAAAATATAAAAAACAACGGAAGCAAGCAGCATTAGATATCTGATAAACAATGCAATAGGACTAGCATTATAAAATTAGAACATAAGAGAAAACATGTTGGATTGGGCCAATGGCTCATCCAGTCCAACACTTTGTGTCACACAGTGGCCAAAGCCCAGGTCCACCAGCAGGGCCAGAAATTAGAATGATTAATTCTAATTAGAATTAGAAAACAATTAGAATTAGAAAATCAGAAAACAATGCAAACAAAAAAGTATAAGATACAGGGCTTTAAAAATAAGAGAGAGAGAAAAGAGGTGCCAGAACTCTCAAGAGGGAAATGAAGTTTTCGATCTGTATACTGAAAACTCATGAACTTTTAAACATTTTAGAAAGAATTTTGTCAAAGAAATTCTGGAACTCTGTTCCAGCGCGTGTCCCCAGAAAAAAAGCCCTGATAAGATATATCATAAACAATGTAGAGAATGAATTACAAAGTGGAAGACAATGTAATACAGAGCAAGTTGATAAATACAACAGTGCAATAGATTACATCCCAGGGTGCCAGTGTCATGTAGTGGTTAAGAGTGGTGGACTCAGATCTGGAGAACCAGGGTTGATTCCCCACTCTTCCATAGGAAGCCTGCTGGGTGACCTTAGGCCAGTCACAGTTCTCTCAGAACTCTCTCAGCCCTACCCACCTCACAAGGTGCCTGTTGTGGGAAGAGGAAGGGAAAGAGGTTGTAAGCTGCTTTGAGACTCCTCAGGGTAGAGAAAAGTGGGGTATAAAAAACAGCTCTTCTTCAACCCTTTCCCCTTCATACAAGTGCCCTACTTTGGCTGCCAAGCCACTGAAGGGGGCAGGGGAACCCAGGTTCTGTTGCCTGCTACTGCTCTGAGTGGTAGTGGGAGAAAAATTAAGAAAAAGGCAGCCTTGTGTATTTACTGGAAGTTCATATAGAAAGTGAAAAGGGTAGCTCTAGGAGTAGAATCAGCAGAACCATAGAGTTTCCTGCAATCCCTAGAGCTTTTGGTAGCTACACAAGGCTGCATTTTTTTAAAAAAGTTATCCTGCAATGGTGTGCCCCTCCACATTCTCCCACCGGTTGCCAGGCACTGCTTAGCAAACCTAGACCTCCTACACTATAACCCTATTTCCTTAATAAAAATGCCTCCTGAAGATTTATGTTTTACACAGTGATACCAGTATGGAGCTGCGGTGGCTCAAGTGGTTAAGACGCTGAACTGCAGGCTGTGGAAGGTCAGTAGTTCAGCAGTTCAAGACCCGGGTGCCGCAAGACAGGGTGAGCTCCTGTCTCTAGTTCCAGCTCCTGCCAACCTAGCAGTTCGAAAGCAAGAAATTGCAAGTAGATAAATAGGTACCACTTCGGTGGGAAGGTAACAGCGTTCCGTGCGCCTTGGTGTTTAGTCATGCCGGCCACATGACCACGGAAATGTCTTTGGACAGCGCTGGCTCTTCGGCTTTGAAACGGATATGAGCACCGCAACCCTAGAGTCGGATTCGACTGGCTTTCGAGCAAGGGAACCTTTACCTTTACCTTTTACCAGTATGGAAGCCTGCCTGACATCCTGAAGCAGGCCATTCCACAAGGTGGGAGTTGCAACAGAGAATGCTTGGGTATGGGCTACTGCTGATCTCACTCATTTGCGGAGTGGTACCTTCAGAACGCTTTGCTCAGATGAGTGAAGTTGTCATGGTGGAGCACAGCAGGAGGAGAGGTGGTCCAGCAGATAAGTGGGTCAAAAGCCATTAAGTGCTTTGTGGGAGATAACCTGTACCCTGAATTAAATCTGGAAACCAATTGGTAACTAATGGAATGACTGCTGAATAAATGTAATATGTAATATGTATACTTCATTTGGCTGTTGATAGTAGCTGAGGCAGACTATGACAAATATATTACGATAGTTTATCCTTGAGGTCACTGTGATGTGGATTCACAGGGTCAGATCAGATGCGTCAATTTTGGGAGCCATCTTTTGGGCTAAATGAAAATGGAAGAAAGCAGCTGTTGTAATTTGCTTCTCCAGCAATAATGCTAGATCTAGTATAACCTCTAGGCTCTTAACTGAAGGGGAGGTCACAGAGAAGATACATAACAGGTAACTTTATTCTAAACACAACGGTACATCAGGAAGAAACCTTGGACTAAATTGGCTGCCAGCAACAGTCAAACTGAGCAGGAACTGGAAAGTGAACCTGCTTTTTGCAAACAGGCCAAATTTCAGCACTTCCAAATAGACCAAGCCAGAAGGAACAATATATTTCAGATACTTAGTATGTTTTCAGACTGCATCAGAGATAGCAAGTTATTTATTATTTATTAATTGGATTTATATTTGATGTAGTGGTTAAGTATGCGGACTCTAATCTGGGAGAACCGGGTTTGATTCCCCACTCCTCCACTTGCACCTGCTGATGTGACCTTGGGTTAGTCACAAGCTCTGGCACAGCTGTTCCTGAAAGGGCAGTTTGTGTCAGAGTTCTCTCAGCCCCACCCACCTCACAGGGTGTCTGTTGTGGGGAGGGGAAGGGAAAGGAATTTGTAAGCCACTCTGAGACTCCAAGTGAAGGGCAGGGTATAAATCCAATCTCTTCTTCTTCTTCTTCTTCTAAGTCTCG
>NW_015169261.1:87918-124518 GCF_001447785.1 Gekko japonicus
TCTTCTTCTTCTTCTTCTTCTTCTTCTTCTTCTTCTTCTTCTTCTTCTTCTTCTTCTTCTTTATCCCGCCCTCTCCAAATGGGCTCACAACAGAGGCAAATGCCATAAAAACAATTAAAACAGCTTAAAAACAATCATTAAATAAAGTGTGGTGCTCTTGATGCTAAGTCTTATTAGTCCAAGATGGGTTCCATTTGTCAACCTAACCTGACAGCATAGGTTCTTCGGTCATCTAGGCATCTTCCCAGGGCTGGCTCACCTCTAGGTATAATCCACCGTCGAAGATGGCAGCTCAGTGGTGGCACAATGACAGCGGCGGCTCCTATGCAAAGGCCTGGCAGAAGAGCTCTGTCTTACAGGCTCTGCGGAAGTGCACCAGGTCCCGCAGGGCCCGGATCTTCTCTGGGAGCTCATTCCACCAGACAGGAGCCGCCGCTGAGAAAGCCCTGGCCCTGGTTGCAGCCAACTTGATGTCCTTGGGGCCTGGAACTAACAATAGGTGCTGCGCCCCCAACCGTAGTGCTCTTGGGGGAACATATGGGGAAAGGCGGTCCCTTAGGGATGCTGGACCCTGTCCATCAAGGGCTTTATAGGTAAGAACCAGTACTTTGAAGCGAATCACACTATAGGCAGCTAGTGCAGCGCCTTCAGCACAGGCTGGACGTGGGCCCATCTAGTGAGACCCATCAACAGCCTGGCCGCCGCATTCTGCACCAGCTGCAGATTCCGGATTTGCAACAAAGGCAGCCCCATGTAGAGAGCATTACAGTAGTCCAACCTTGATGTGACTGTCACATGGATCACTGTGGCCAAGTCTTCGTGGTCAAGGAAAGGAACCAACTGCCGCGCCAGCCAAAGATGGTAAAAGGCTGACTCTGCAGTGGCTGCCACCTGGGCCTCCATCAATAAGGAGGAGTCCAGGAGCACTCCCAAACTCCTAACCCTCAACACCGGCACCAACGGCGCCCCATCGAAGGCCGGGAGAGGGAGCCCCAACCCCGAACCGACCTGTCTCAGCCCTCATTTCAGCTGCCGCAGTTCCTGGGTATACCAGGGAGCGCGCCTAGAGCGAGTGCGGAGAGGATGCCTGGGAGTCCTCCACTAGCTCATCCAACGAACCGCCAGGGGGCCTTGGATCCCACATCGCCATCTGGAGCTGCAACGGGTCCATTTGACTCTGCGGGTGAGCATAAATCTGCTAGCCGCCCTCATAGGGTCAGAGTGGTACATTCAGACGGGCCTTCAAGGTCAGGTCCACCCTCACCCCCACCGCAAAGATCAAATCGAGCATGTGACCGGCCCAATGCGTGGGGGCCGATACAAATTGCGAGAGCCCCAGTGCCGCCATGGACGACACTAGGTCCGTAGCCCGGCTGGAGGTCACGTCCTCAGCATGGACATTGAAATCACCCAAGACAATCAGTCTAGGGCAATCCAACGCCCAGCCTGATACGGCCTCCAGCAGGGACAGTAGGCTATTGGCCAGTTCATTAGGCGGTCGGTACACCAGCCAAATTGCCAAACTCTCCTCAGCCTCCAGCATCACGCCGACACATTCCAAGCCCGCGCTCTCAACACTCGGGAGCGACCTGAAGGAGTAAGCCTCCCGAATGAAAAGCGCCACTCCTCCCCCCCGTCCCCTAGTCCGTGATTGGTAAAGGACCGAGTAACCCGGCGGGGTCATTTGGGTGAGAGCCACCGTCTCACCCTCCCTTGCCCAGGTCTCGGTCACACACGCCAGGTCCGCCTGTTGTTCAATCACAAAATCCCGAGGGATTGAGGTTTTGTTGTTAATGGACCTGGCGTTGCACAGTACCAATGACGGGGGGGGGGGGTTTGAATCCTGGCCCCACTGCCAACTACCCTTGGGATGGGTCGTAGGCTGGAAGGGCGCTGAGCCATTATATATCTCTGTGTCCTTCCCTTCCTATACTGTCTAGGCCCACCACTAAACTTCCCCCTTGAAGTTTCCTCAGACAAGAAAATAGTAGTCAAGGTTTGTAGGACTGTCCTGGATGGTGAGACACCCCTTCTGAATGACAAGGTGTGCTGTCTTGGTGGTGTTACTGTAAGGCCAGCATACTAGATGGACAGGAAAGTAAAATACTTTCTTTTTCCCCCTGTAAGGCTGACTGTTGTCTAATTAGAGATTATTTTTGGATGGAATATGGTGGTTCTGTATTTCAGTGAGAGAAGAAAAATTCAAAGTCATTGACTAAAAGCACCTCCCAGAGACCATGCTGTAACTGCCGACTGACATCTCACAAAGGCTGCCCTATAAGAACAGGGGCAATTGGGCCCTGGCAGAAGTTTGAGACAGTGTAGTGGGAGACCACGCTACTGAGACAGCTGGCCACCAAACCTGGGGGAGGTTGTCCCCAACTTGGATGATTAATATAGGTATAGCACCGTATTATTGGAAGGTTTTATTGTGATTTTAAATGTTTTATTTATTATATACTGTATTGTATTTTGCACTCGGCTTTGCCGCATGTGAGCCGCCCTGAGCGTTTGGGAGGGCGGAATATAAATCAAACAAACAAATAAATAAATAAATAAATAAATAAATAAATAAATTAAAAGGATGCTTGTGAGATCAGACTTTAAGATTATGGCCTAAGAATTCTACCTTCTACCCTTCTATCTTTTTAACGTTTTGTAACATCCAGCCATATGAAGAGCTCTGGTGAGCTCGAAAGCTTGCAAACACAAAAGTGTTTTGTGCCAATTTGGTTGATAAAACATGGATTTGGTTCTCATCCAAGCACTCACAATCTAAAACAAACCTATATAGCATGACTCCAAAACCAAACAACCCTACAGCCGTAACTGGCAACCCACCAGAGGTTAAACTTCCAGAATGTTCTGCCTGCCTGGATCTGCAAGGATGGCAGGGGGTGGGGGAGTCAAGCATCTCATAGCCCAGAATACATGGCTGGTGGGCTATGGTCAGTTCAGTGAATCATGAAGGGAAAAGCCCAGTATGATGTAAAATTACAGATCTTGACTATAAATCAAGGTGGGCAGCTGTGGAGTAGATGAGGAAGGACAATTACAAACAGTTTCTTTACAGTAGTCTAGTTAAATAAAAAGTCACCATTCACTTTGCCATCCAATTTTGTAAAAATAAGAAACCTTAGTATATAGTAGGTAAATAATCCAATTACCTCCCCCTAATTCATAGATTACAGTTAGCCGCAGTGATTAAGAAAACAAATCTCCTTGAGTTTAATTAGCTTACTGCTGACAAGTGTCGACTGTGTATTTACTAAGTTGACAATTTTAAGTGTGGGGGTTTTTGTTTTTTATTATTTCGGGGGGGGGTTTGTTATCTTTGCAAAAAATGACTGATTTGTTATTACCTGCTTGGATTTAGTGTTGGTCACATGTTTTTATCCTGTTCTGTTGCTATGGCTTTTTTGCTAATGCAATAAAGATATATATATAAAAGATTACAGTTGTAACTATAACAATGAGAACTACACTACTTAAGGAAAAGACAGTAGTTCATTTCTTCACTTTGATACTGCTATATTTCCCCATGGGCAAAATTTAAGGTGCTTTCACACAGATATATGTGATGAATTATTCATTGTAGTGAATCTATTTTGCTGCCTCTTAACATTACTTTGAAAGACTCCCAGGGGTCTTCCCTGCTTTCTTTTCTAACTTGTTTTACACATTCCTGGCATATACGTGTCTACACAGGATTGTATTGCTGGTTCATTTATTTGTTTGTGGTTTCTAACTGCTCTGTTGATCCTTCAAGTAGTTACAAAGATGGCTGAATTAGAAAAACTAGAAAGATTTTTTTTTAATCTCAGTTTAAAATTAAATAAACAGAAGGTACAATCTGTTCCTCTGAACACAGAAGTTCCAGTATGTTGCAACAGGCAATGTCTGGTGTACAAAGAAGAGAAGACCCTGCAGGGGGCAGCAAGAGGCAATTACATAGGATAGTAAGGTCAGTATCTTCTGTCATTCCTTGTCTGTCTCCAGATTGCTACTCTCAGGACAATATTCTGCTTCTTCTCAGAACTCTCTCTCTCTCTCTCTCCCCCCTATCGATGTAGCTAGGAATCTATCTCTGTCCCTACAGTTTACTATCAAGTATATTAGTACCTAAATAAAGCTTCCTCTACACTTTAATCAGTTGTGTTAATCACTCTGCCAACAGGACCAAATCTGTGTGGGTGGAACTAGAGAAGCTACATGTTAATGATGACCCTTAATAGTTGCCTATCTGTTAAACCTGACACAATGGCTGATCTTGCCTGATAGTTTGTCACATTCCATGCCATTTGCTGCTCTGCACCTTTGGCTAGTCATTCAGTCTGGGTAGCATCCCACAGGTGTCTTTCAATTAGATGGGTCTTCATTCTTTCTTTCCAAATTTGCTAGTTGTTCTCTGTGAGCCTATCTTTCCAGTGACCATGCTGTGCACCACAGGAGGCTGCCATTTTTGATCTTTTGTCTCTCCTGCTCATGCCTTGCTCACCTAAGACATTATAGTTTAACCACCAATTTTAATTTATTTACCAGTAGAAGTGAAAGGTGACTACTTTTCAGCATGCTGGGACATATAATAATGCTGACACCCACATGCATTTTATTCACTTAATGTTTTAATAATCCAAATTATTTCCTGGATAAAATACTCTTTTATTAATTATTTTTATTATAAACAACAAAACTTATGTGGTCTATGTGGTTTATTTTCATAATGTTGTTAAGACTTAGTGGGATGTAAATCCCAAGCAATCTCCAGGTGTGTGTAACCCATTTATAGGTGAAGGTTTATGTTAGAAATTTTTTGTAGTTGGTGAAATATTAACTGGATAAAGCTTTGTTTTGTTTAGGTTGACTTGAAGACCAGAGACTTTGCTAAATTCCATTAATGTATTTTCCACTCCTTGTAAAGAGGTAGTGAGGTCTGATAGATAAAGGGTCATCTCATCCACAAACAGTGAAGTTTTGAATTCAGTATTGTGAATTTTTATGCCTGAAACTTGAGGATTTGTTCTAATGGCTGTGGCCAAAGGCTCTATAACAAGCACAAAGAGCAAATGGGATAATGGGCACCCCTGTCGTGTCCTTTAGACAGTATGAAATCTTTTGTGGTAAGCCCATTAACTTGTATATGAGCTTTAGGATTGTTGTAAAGGGTATTGATTGTCCTGCAAAAGTTGTCTCTAAAGTCCAAGGGGGCCAGCATCTTTTTCAAAAACGCCACTTCGAGGCTGTCAAAAGCCTTTTCAATATCAATAAAGAGTAAACCAGCCTCAATATTGTGAGTTTTGCAGTAAGATATAATATTTAAGGTCTTTCTGACATTATCAGCCTGGCCTCCTTGGACTATTATCAGATAGGTTTCTTGCTGGCATGAAGCCAGATTGGTCTGAGTGAATGTAGTGAGTTATAAAGTTGTTCAAACTTTTAGCTAAAAGAGCAGTAAAAAATTCCATGTTGATTTAAGTGGGATGTTGGCAGACAGGAAGAATATAGCCCAGTGACTTGTTCAGTGGTTTAATTAACAAGCTGGAAAATAAGCTTCATTTGAAGAAAGGGGGTGTAAATGATTTGTTAGATCATGAGCCTAATTAGTGCAAGGATCACATAAACAGCTTCCTCTGAAGCCTGGTAAATGGCTTGATGGTTGGTCGCTATTACTCACCTTGAGAGACTCTTTAAAGTGTGTCAGAGGGGAGAGGCAACCTTCTGGCTGATGCAATCCTGGAAGAATGGATTCAAGCCTGGACTGGACTGGACTCTGCCACCGCCACTGCTGCAGATGCGCTGTCAGCCAGGCAGGCCATCATTCTCGCTACGTGTGGAGGGGCACTGTTATGTCCTTTGGCATCTCCATGGTGCAGATGCTACATACTCAGCATTAGGAGGCAGAGTGACATTTTAGACTCTAAATGCCAAGGAGGCTGGCAAGAGGTTGTGACTCACTGTACCCTGAAGAAAAGCAAAGAGAGAAGCTCGGCAGAGCCACACTTGCAGAAAAGAGGAATTTGAGGAAGGCATGGGTGGTGACAAAGAAAAGTAGAGACTTGCAGGGGATGGAATCACCTCTGCTAATAGGGGAAGTGTACAGGTGCATGCACAAACACAGAAACACGCACACATATGTTGCCAACAATCACAGCTTGCAATGACAGTGTCAGTGGTTCTACCATGAATTGGAAATTCTGCACACTCAACATGCTCCCCCATATTATGAGATTGTGTGACTCCCATTTTTTGCAGTGGCTGATAACACAGTAGAGAATCCCCTAGTGCTCACCAATATGGAAAAGGGGGCTTTGCAGCTGCTTGGCAGTTCAGAGAAAGTCTGGTCAATTTCAACAGTGGGTTTTCCCCCTTTGCCTGCATTCTTTTCTGCTCCATTTCATTCAGTGAACTAATGCTAAAATGCATGTGCAAAACCTGAACCCAGAGAATTTAAATGGAAGTTGCTTTCTGGATGCTACTGCATAGGTGCAATAGGGCAATTGCTTAAATTTAAAAAAAAAAACTTTGGATGTCACCACCCACATGTCACAAGTTACGTTCCACCCTGATTTAGAAAAACTGTGGTTTTTTAATTGTAGCTGCAGAATGAATACACCGGAGGAAATGAATGGTGCATAAGGTGGGAACAAAATCTGAAGTCAAGCTTAAAGACTTCTTGCTCAGAAAATCTGCAGTAACCTCTGTGTCTATAACAAGCCAGAGACAGAGAGAGAGAATACTATTCAGTATAGAACAATACAACTGTATTACTCAGGGATGCTTTTAAAAGTCCAGTATGGGGCTGAGGACTTCGAACCAGCAAAGAAATACTGATTTATAAACTTGCTGGAACGTTCATGGGACCACCAGTGATGCCTCTCCCTTGCATTAAGTTATGAAGAATTATTTATCTATAAAATATAGCAGAGCCTTTAGTACTAAGCACAAATAATTGGACTTATGTGTTTAGCCTCACCACACAGAGATCAGTATTCTTTCAATGGAGGTGGTTGATGATAGAAAAGGCAAGATACTGAAAGCTAAGGCAGATTAAATAAATAAATAGATAGATAGATACATAAATAAATAAATAAATAAATAAATAAATAAATAAATAAATGGCTTTTGGTTTTTACCTAAAATGTTTCAAACAGAACTTTTCGCTGCTCACACTTCAAGGGGGACAACGTGTTTTGAAAAACTATTTTATTCAGTAGGAAGCCTCATGCAACTGCGAGCTCCCTGGTAGGTTTTTCCATGTCTTTCAAACATACATTTTTAATGATTTATTTGTTTCTTTACAATGTTTGTATATTTTAAGCATATCTGTAAGGATTAGAATTTACAGATCTCAGGCTTTCATTAATGCGACCAAGCTATAAGTTTTCACAGGTTGGTTGCAGCCTGTTTGGGCTGAGCGTTAATTTAAAACACCTGGTGGCCTTGACCAGCTGCATAAGATGCCTTTACATGGCTGCCAGGGGGCTACCTAACTGGGCAGTAGTCACGCAGGAAACAAACAGAGGCTGAGGCCTCCAGGACTTCAAGCTGAAATACTATGCCCGTGGGAGTGGACTCTCTTTCTTAAGCCTTCAGGTGAGAAAGCCAGGTCACAAGATTACCCCAGTGAAGGAAGCCACCAAGGAGTTAATGCTTCGGGCTCAGCCTCTGCCCAGTGCAAGTATAGTATCGGGGTTTTTTTTGGTTTTTTTGTTTTTGTTTTTTGCCATTGCTGTAATTTGTGAGTGGTTTCTGTCGAGCAAACACTCTTAGTTATTTGAAGGATTCAAATAAATGCAGAGGTAGTTCTTAACCCACCATGCTGGGAGTGTCCGCTGAGGGTCTGTCTGCATCCTTGAGAGGAACCCAGATGTAAAAGAGCCTCAGCAAAGGACCAGGACCCAGTGAGAACCCCAAGGCCCCAGGTGGCTGTGAGCAGCGCCTGAGAACAGGAGAGTGTTTGTCCTTGGTCCAGACAATATCGTGTTCAAAATGTTTGTTTTCCTTGCATATTTGGTTTTAGTGTGCCTCATGTGGTCTAGTTCTTGAGATGCAACAAGTCATGCTTTTTGCTAACCATACTTCAGGCACCCAATTATGATTTGTAATGCAGACATACCATAGGCTGTGGTCTTCCCCTGCCCACCTCTCACCAGAATCCTTGTATGTGATCCTAAACTGGTTGGACTGGAACATTCAATATAAAACACAGGCAGGACAGAAAAGAGACAGAGGGCAGGATAGTTTCAAAGGCAAACGTTTGTGATCCCTTTGGGGGTAGATTGTAGAGATATAAGTTCCCCAGAGCTTCGTTGTTGGAGACTCTACTGAACCCTCTGTCTATGTGTTGGATTCCTCCTCTTTTTACTGGATAAAAGTTAACACTTCAGATCCCAGTGTGGTAAGAATGTTCAGGACTACCCGTAGGTTAGCAACCTAGTGAAGATTCTATTGGAGGCACCACTTGTATGGATCTGCTTTTACATGGAGCTTATGGATTGGATCCAGTGATGCACAAGTGGAAAAATTAATGGACTTAGCACAGTTTCTCTTGCATGAGATCTTGTGCAATGTAACATTTTAGGGCATGGAAACTGGTTGCACAAAATCTTGTGCACCTGGAAACACAAGTTAGGACACAATTTTAACTTTGCACAAGCGGCTGCCATAGTCTTTTTCTTGCACTTCAATTTGCACAAGAGCTCTAGTGCAAGCAGAAGTTTTGTGCTGGATCCAATTCAATATATGCAGCCATGGAAGTTTGCAAAAGTGCAACATCTCAGAGAGGCTGTTGCAGTTACACAAAGAACAACAGTAATGCATTTTATCCCTGTGTGGAGATTCTGGATCAACTGTGCCTAGTTCTGCACCTCAGAGTGTATTTACACAAACAGTAAAGTAACACAACAATGATTGGGGAAACAATTGACTACTTTAATAGGTTATGCAAACTCTGCCTTGGTGTTATCAGTATTACAGACTGATGCTTTTTACAGACTTTAACAGAAACATAATGTGTCTCCATCATCTTCTCTATGAGTCATTAGATTTCTCTCAAGGATAAATCCTACATTGTTTCTTATCACTTCATTTTTGTCATATAACAAAAAATGAGCATATGCTGGTGAGGAGGCAAATGTGGAGGTCGCACCAAGAAGCGGATGACAACATTTAAACAAATTTGTCTAAATCTCCCAAGATTAAACATAAACATATGCCTGTAGCACATGACAAAGCTGTGAAATTATGGTTGACCTGAAGGAAAGAAATTGTTGCTGATGCAAGAAAAAGAATGCATGTTCTCCATTTAAGTGCTAAGAAGAAAAGAATATAATAATTAAAAGAATAGTTCAGAATATACCGTATTTTTTGGACCATAAGATGCACTTTTTCTTCCAAAAAAAGTGAGGGGAAAAGTGTGTGCGTCTTATGGACCGAATACTGAGCCCCAGGGTTCAGAATATTTTTTTCGCTGTTTTCCTCCTCTAAAAACTAGGTGCGTCTTATGGTCAGGTGCGTCTTATGGTCCGAAAAATACGGTACTTTGCCCTAAATTATTCTAGTAAAATAGATCATGTTACTCACCCACAAACAAGAATCCCAGGTACACCTTCTGAAGAGCAAATGCAAAATACCCTATGGTCTAAAGATTGCACCTACCGTAATAATTGATATATCAGATTTGAAGTAGGACTACCAAAAAGTGATAGACTAGAGTGAAGGAAAGGGGGAAGCATGATCTTGGACTAACCTATCCACAGGGTTGGTATGGGGATAAAAGGGTGGAAATTATACACTGCTCTAGAGCTCCTGTGGTGAAGGATGAGATATAATTATGGAAAATGAAAAAGTATCATGCACATAGGTAATGAGATATAATTATGGAAAATGAAAAAGTATCATGCACATAAGTAATCTGATTTGTCCCACATGAGTTTGTGTTTGGTGAGGGTGGTGAGAGGACAGCCAGGAGCAGTAATCTCTGGATGAAGGTTTCTGGAAGCTCTTGGAGGTCATGATTTCAAGTATCATTCAATAGGTAGGTTCCTAGTGGAATAACCACAGCCATACTCCCTCTCTGTGGGACTTGCTGTTCTTTAGTGGAGAGACACACCACTGGAAGATTTGGTAATAATACCAATGATAGAACAGCCTCAGAGGACCTACTTCAGTCATCCAAGACAAAAACAGTAAGCTAGAGTGCCCTCTTCAGAGACAACAAGACCAAGAGAGTAGTGATGGTTATTTCTAGTATGACTTACGGTACAGAGAAACTAATGCTGTTGGGAAGTAGCTGCAACATACAAAGGAAACACAACAAACCCCTTTCAACACTGATGTTTTATGTTTATGTTGAGTGCTCCCAACTTTCCTGAGCAGTTAAGAAACCCAGGGGCATCAGCTGAAATTTACTACAGGTGTTAAGACTTAATAATCAGAAAAGGTGTCTTTATTCTCTATCACCAAATGAGTACTATCTCAAACTTGGCACCATTTGTTTGTTTGTTTGTCTGTATGTCTGTATACCACTCAGAGCGGCTTACAACATCATTCTCTCCTCCTCTACTTTATCCCACACAACTCTGTGTTAGGTTAGGCTTGAGGATATCTGAAGCTAGCAACTAGTATCTGTAATTTTAAAATTCTTGCTAGTTCAGTCTATTCCGCTTTCTATTCTCAACAGTGAAAGAAACTCTCGAGCACAGTTCAAAGTCCTCATTGCTCTTCAGGCTGTCCTTCATACCAGCTTTTTTGGCCACTGGTATGTTTCCTGCTCCATCACAAGCTAAGATTTAGAAAAGGGTAACTGGTGGCAGTGAAGGCTGGGTGAAAAGATGAATGGCAGCAAGCTCCCTGTGCCTAAACTTTTTGAACTTTCAGAGAACTGGCTGCTCAAATGTGATTATTTTTACTCTTCCCAAATCAAATAAAACATTGTGAATGATGGCACCTAAAGCTGGCAAGAAGGGGAAAAACAAGCAGGAAAGTGGGCTGCGTTTAACAGAGTTCTTCTCAGCTATAGACGCTCCTTACACCTCAACGACAATGCTGGGGAGGGGTGAACAAATGGCTGAAGAGACCCCACTCACTGCAAATTTTCTGATGCATGCATTAACTAAACATCAGGAGTTGAGAAACGATATCACAGAAATGCTCAAGCCAGCATTCCAACACATGGATGAATTAGAAGAGCTCCAAAAGCAAACAAACCATAAAGCAGATATGGCTCTTCTTAAAGCTACAGAGCTTGAAAGGCAATTCTCTACAAATACTGCAGATGCCTGGGCCAGGGAGCGTATCCTGTCTCTGGATCATCGCAGTCGTGAGCTTTCTTTGAAATTCACGGGGTTTAGAGCAAATGCTGAAACTGGAACAGAGCTGAATATATTTCTGGCAAATTGGCTGGTGAGCACTCTAAACCTGGAGGCCGGTGTCACACCCCTCCTACAGAGAGTTTATCGTGTCGGAAAGGTATGTGAAGAATCTACTTCCTCACTATATACTAGAGATTTACTAGCAGAATTCAAAGACTTTCAAACACGACAGAAAATCCTCTCGAAGGCTAGGGAAGGGGTGGCCTTGACTTCCAGGGAGGGGGGAAAGATTCAAGTCTTTCCAGACCTCCCTTCTGAATTTTTAAAGATAAGAAGAGATCTTAAAAGCACTACAGCCAAACTGCGGGATCTTGGAATAAAATACCGATAGCCATATGAGCAAGCTATGCATTCAACAGGGCTCAACTTCCTATTTTGCTTATGACTCTGTCTCAGGTGAAATAATGCTGGCCACTTTAAATCCTTCCCCTTCTGAATCTCAAGATAATAGAACTGGCAAAAGGAAAAAGCGCTCACCTCTCATGTCAGCTAAAATGACTCGGGTCTGTACTTCTGAAGACCATGAAGATTTTGAAGAGAGTGTGGACTCAATATAACAATTTGGGCTTTGGGGTAATATAGAATAACTAGCAGTAAAGCCCGTTGTGGAAATAAATACAACGGGATCTAGAAAGAGGCTCTGGGGGAGTGCTCTGGCTTTGGGCAAACAGTGTCATTTTGCTGTGGTGACCTCAGCAGGGTATAATGACAGAGTCCACTGTTTTCTCCAGAGGAACTGATCTCTGCTCCCTGAAGAGCAGTTGTAATTTTGAGTGATCTGTAGCCCTCACCTGGAGATTGGCAACAATTGTTACCCAGGACGAAATGGCTGGTTTGGAGGGTGGAGTCTATGGCATTCTACCTGTCTGAGGTCCCACCCCTCCGCAAACCCCACCCTCTCCAGGCTCCACCCCTCAAATCCCCAGGAATTTGCCAGCCTGGAGTTGGCAACCCCATCTCCTTCCCAGCTAACCATCAACCTACCATTATCTGCCCCTTTGACTTCAGCTGACTTCCTCCCTCCCTTCTGCAGAGCAATTGTAATTTTGAGTGGTCTCCAGCCCTCACCTGGAGATTGGCAACAATGGTTCCCCATGAGGGACTGAGTGGTTTGGAGGGTGGAGTCTATGGCATTGTACCTGTCTGAGGTCCCACCCCTCCTCAAACCTCACCCTCTTCAGGCTCCATCCCTCAAATCTCCAGGAATTTCCCATCGGGAGTTGGCAACCCTATCAGGATTGGCCCCAATATGTTTTCTCCCAAAGGCCAAAGTAGGTGACTGGACCAAACTAAGTTGCCTACCATCAGGCACTGAGGGGAAAGTAGGGTTGCCAGCTATAAGGAGGGAAATACCTGGAGTTTTGGGGGGTGGATTCTGTAGAGGGCAGCCTTGGGGGGGGGGGCGGAAGGACTCAGCAGGTATAATGTCATAGGGTCTACCCTCCAAAGCAGCCATTTTCTCCAGGGGAAACTGATCTCTGTCATCTGGAGATCAATTGTAGCAGTGGGAGATCTCCAGGTCCCACCTGGAGATTGGCAACCCTAGGGGAAAGTCAGCTGCACAGCAGGGGGTTGAAGAGAATGGTTTGATGGGTGCTGGGCCAAGATTGGCAACAATAGTTCCCCAGGAGCAAATAGCTGGGTTGGAGGGTGGAGTCTATGGCACTGTAACCTGTCTGAGGTCCCCCTCTCCGGCCTCCACTCCTCAAATCTCCAGGAATTTCCATACCTAAAGCTGGCAACTTTATCTCCTCCCCTCTCAGTAAGCTTCCATATGCAAAAGACCTTGAAGGTTCCATATGCAACTGACATTCCAACTGCCTTGCGGGGAGGGGGGTGAGTTTGAGGTGTGGAATGCAGTGAAGTCCAATCAGCTTCCATATGCAAAGGACCTTGAAACGCTGGGCGGGACTGCACAAAGCAGCCAGTCAACCCAGCCACCATCTTCTGACTGACAGTTCAAGCATCCATACACTAAAGGGGCCAAATTTAGAATGTTCAATATATAATGTTCTTACTCAATTATATATAAGGAGAGATTTTGTCTTAAGCTAATGAGTGGTGGGATTGTGGCAAATGTCCGGGTACGTTCCCCCAGGACCAATCAGTCCCCGGAAGGAGGGCCTATATCCTCCTGACCCTTGAGGCCTCCAAGGACTGAGATTAATCATGATTATTATTTAGTTCAAGAGTAATTTGTCAATATATTGTAAATTACTATAATGAGCTAAGACTGCTTGAAAATTTATAAATAATACTTTGTAATAATTTTGGGAGAAGTAAGAAGAAGGAAGATGAAGAAGAAGACAAAGCATGCATGTGAAGTTTTGTTTTTTATATTATTAATTGATTTTGGTGGTGGTAAAATTATAAAATTCTTTCTTCAATAAAATTGCTTTAAAATTAAAGGGGGGGGGGTCTTGCACCTATGGAAATGCTAGTCAGAATCGAAGCCTGTATTTCCTGACCAGTCACTCTTGAAACTTGTGGATGTTTTGGAGTAGCTTCATTCAGTGGGGGCAATCAGTGTTGACAGGCGAAAAGGTGGAAGTACCACTGTATAAGGAAGGGGCTGGCCTTAGGGGCTGGCCTTAGGATGCAACACCACCACTGTACCCATCTGGAATATAGTGGTCATTCTGAGCACCACTGCTGAAATCAGATGTGGACAAACAGGGAAAGACTTAAGAGTTTGAGACCCATAGGACAAATAATATGAGGAAAAGCACAAGGAGTCAAGAATGTAAAAACTTAGAAGGAGAAAATTAAACAAGGCTATTGAGAGTGTTCAGATAATTAGGAAGATAACCAAAAGAAGGATCTTGTGTCTCAGGTTAAAAACTAGAATGATTTGCCTACAGATGATGTAGGCTTCATTGCTTCAGTTCTATGATACAAAGTGTTCACCTTTTTTTTTTTTACTGGGTGATCTACATAGAAGTCAGCATATGTAAAATTAAGTTCTTCAGAGAAGCCAGTCAGCAGATGATGCTATAATTAAAAATGTGTTGGTTTAAAAAATGAGTTTCAAGGTGTACTTACATGTTCAGGAAGGTTTGTGATTGATGTGATGTGTATGTGCAATGCAACTATAAAGGAAAAATGGAAGAAGAAGAAGAGGAGGAGGAGGAGGCAATTGGATTTATACCCTGCTCTTCACTCAGAGTCTCAGAGCAGTTTACAAGCTCCTTTCCCTTCCCCTCCCCACAACAGACACCCTGTAAGGTAGGTGGGGCTGCGAGAGCTCTTTCCAGAACTGTCCTTGAGAGAACAGCTCTGAAAGAACTATGGCTTGCTCAAGGTCATCCAGCAGCTGCCAGTGGAGGAGTGGGGAATCAAACCCGATTCTCTACATTTATGCAATTGAGGCCAACAGGTTTTAAATAAACAGATCTGCCAATATTGGGTAGCTTAAGTTTTAATTACCACATGACAAAGTAGAGCCACAACACTCTTGTGCCCCAATTTCACTCTAAAAACTTGGGGGTTAAGCTCTCCCCAAATTATAGAAGCAGCAGCACCTATAACATTAAGAAATAAATGCTCTAAGTGGCCATTGGTAGGCATTCACAATAGTATTGCCAGTCTTCAAACTTTGGTTTCTGTCAGTAAAAGCTGAGGGGGCAGGACTGGGCCCTTTCAAAGCTATTTTTGACCTTTGACAAAGGGCTCATTGGGACCTTGGACACCTTGATACCACATGACTTGCATTACTTATCCAGGCCTAGTTGCTTGCTCTCCAAGGTCGGGGACAAAGGGTGATGCTAGGGGAACAGCGATCGTGGAGGCACCCACTGGATTGTGGTGTACCTCAAGGGGCAGTGCTGTCCCCGATGCTTTTTAACATCTATATGCGCCCCCTTGCCCAGTTTGCCCAGAGGCAGGGGCTGGGTTGTCACCAGTATGTGGATGACATCCAGCTCTATCTGTTGTTGGGCGGTCAGACCGACTCCAAACCAGAAGATCTGAACTGAGCACTACAAGCCGTGCCTGGTTGGCTTAGGCTGAGCTGTCTGAAATTGAATCCAATGAAGATGGAGGTCCTGTGCCTGGGTCGGAGCAGGCCGGGATTAGGGATCCCGCTCCCGACCTTCGATGCGGCACCGTTGGTTCCAGCACCGGAGGTTAGGAGTTTGGGAGTGCTCCTGGATGCCTCCTTAACTATGGAAGCCCAGGTAGCAGCCACTGCCAAGTCGGCCTTTTATCATCTTTGGCTGATCGGACAATTGATTCCCTACTTCGAATGCAACAACCATGCAATGGTCACCTCGAGATTGGACTACTGTAATGCTCTCTACATGGGGCTGCCCTTGTCTCAAATCCGTAAGCTGCAGCTGGTGCAAAATGCTGTGGCCAGGCTTTTGATGGGGCTCTCTAGGCAGGAGCACATACAGCCTGTGCTGAAGACATTGCACTGGCTGCCAATAGCATACCAGATTTGTTTCAAGGTGCTGATTCTTACCTTTAAAGCCCTACATGGTCAGGGACCTACATACCTGAGGGACTGCCTTTCCCCACATGCCCCCCAGAGAGCACTGCGGTCAGGGGCGCAGAAACAGCTGGCCCTCCCGGGTCTTAAGGAGGCGAGGCTGTTGATGACCAGGACCAGGGCTTTCTCGGTGGCCATCCTGGTGGAACAAGCTCCTGGAGGAGACCAGGGCCCTGTGGGACCTTTTACAGTTCCGCGGAGCCTGTAAAATGGAGCTCTTCCACCAGGCTTTTGGAAGCCGCTGCCACCACCAATGAAGAATATCGGATGGTTGAATGTGAGAAGACCCTGGATTTGGGAAATTGCCACCAAAAGCCTAAAAAACAGCAACCACTGCAAGGACAATCAAAATGAACACTAGGAGCTGTCTGTGAGCTGAGAACTCTGAATAATGGCTGCTACCCTCATACAAACAACAAGGACTACTAGCACTTTATTATTAATTGTAACATGTTTTAATGTAACTTATCTGTTTTTATGTAAGCTGCCCTGAGCCGGCTTCAGCCGGGGGGGGGGGGGGGAATGGAAAATTAATAAATAAATACATACAGTTTGACAGCAGCCACCCCACAAAAGCTAGTGTTTTAGATTAAAATCTGGGAGATCCAGATTCAAGGAGGGAAAGCTGAAGATGGGGGGGGGGCAGATAAAGGTAAATTGGCTGGTGGGTGAGAAAGATAGAAGGAAATAGGAAAGGATGAGAGGCTATGAGAGCTTTCAGGAAAGGGAAAGAAAAAATAGTGGAGGAGGGGAAAATGAAATGCCCTATCATACCTTGTGGGGCCCCCTACTTATACCATTCTGATATTCTTTCAACCTGATACAGAGATTTTCAAATTGCAAAGTAGTTGCTCAAGATACTAATCATTTGATAAAAAGGAGCACAGAACCCCAAGTTGGATCCTAGAGCTCCAAATCTGTGAACTGCAAAGGTTTTCTCTGATGAAAGGAAACTTCCATCAGCAAAAGAGCCTCTTGTGCTAGCAGAAGGCTTCTTCCAGCAGAGGAAAGCTCCACTGTTAGAAGAATAGATCACTGTGATGCCATCAGTTTATCTTCTTAACTTTACATGGCAGTGCATATGGATGAATGCTGTGTCAGTCTCTTGGCAAGAACCATGAAAGGATTTGAAATTCTACACACATTTTTCTCTTCTCATACACCTGCACGTACGTATTCCTGAGGTGTGAACTTAATGGATGTCTAAATTTAATTGAGATACTATTTTCTGCAACAAAAAATCTCTTTGCTGTTATTAGATCTACAGCTTGACAACAACTTACTGTTTAAGAGTGAACAAGATTTACATTTTTGCTTTTTTCTGCATGGACATATTATACTTTCTTACCCTGAAAAGTCTATGGTGGTCTTGTTTTCTTGAAAGGAACATTAGTGAGCTATATATTTTTTCAGGTAATGGTAAACTATATAAAAACTTTTTTATTGTTGCTCACCGATGCCTGGTTTAATTTACTTATTTTAAAATTAATTTTAGCCTCTTTTCCTTTGAAAGATAAATAACTTAAAACACCCACACACTTCTCTTTACAGTGGCATGTTACACATCAGTTTGACTTAATGCTATTTAAAAGAAAAAATACAGTAATAAACAATGGCTTTTGCTTTTGTAATTATGAGGGGAGATTGTTATTTATGAACACTTTCCCTTCTAAGAAGAATTGTTTCACACCCACACACGAAAAAACACATTTGAGACCATTAAAGTTTTGCAGATTTCATTTTAGGCTTTTGATTGAAATTGTTAGCAAGTCTCAGAGGTGACTCTACACCGGATCACTACAGTTTGAAATTGTTAGTCTTTTACATGAGAAAAGAGGGGGGATGGATGTTCGCTTTATTCGCTTTGTTAACTGTGGCTGACAAAATGGGAGATATTTCAGCAACATGTACCCTTTCCTCCTACTGTCAGAATTCACACCAGCATTTGATAAGAATTTTGAAAGGGATAATTACCCCTTCCCTTTTTTCTTTACAGTGATTCTTAGCTGCTCTTAATATTGTGTTCTCCAGGTCCTCATCAGGACAATTGCGGTGTTATCTTAGGTTAATACACAAAGCCCTATTTTTTGCACCCCTGGGAACATGTAGAAACCCCTGCCTTGTCTTTGGCTGGCCTGGTTTTGAGGCTTCCATAATGGCTGGCTCCATGCCAATGTTACTATTTTTGTGTTTTTCTTCATTCAAACACTTTAGTATAAATAAGATAAAATAGACATACCTTCTGGTATTTCAGAAATCATACAAACAGAACCTGTGAACTACATGGGTGCAGCAGAAACACCCATGTGCAGGGGTAGCAGCCCCAAAAGTGCTGCAGGATTCATACAGCACAAAGATTGTAAGTCTTGCATTTCTTGCTTCTTTAAGCATATTTCATTTGTAAAATGTATAATTTGAAGGTGATGGTATGACATTCAGAGTAAGAAGAGAATACCACCTGCTGTTTTGTTTTGTCCATTAAGAATATACTGTTTAAAAATACATAACTTTGCCCCATTAGTAAAGAAGTGTCCCTTATGTATGCCCTCCATACAGTGCTCAGTGCAGCACTTCATAACTTCACATGCTGAGCTAGTTCTCAGTATCTATAAACTCAAATGCATTTTGAGGGGAGTTTCAATTAAAATGGTCATTTTCAAGGACTCCTGCTGGTAAGTGCCACATTATGCTGAAGGCAGAATTATTAGAGTAACTCAAAATTCAACACAGGGGATTCATATGCTACAACTGGGAATCTGGACTTGTAGTGAAGGCATGATTTTAATATATCAAATAAATTAAATAACTATTTGGTATATTGTATATGATAGGTCATTTAATACACAGAGATATTGTCTGTCAGACCGATACAGATCAGTTCAGTTCACAGTCTTCCAACGTTCTTTTAACTTTACCAGTAACTTTATTAAGGAGTTGAAATAGTACATTAAATTTGAGTCTCAGTTACTAGATGAATTGTTGGGCCATTGGAAAAGTGTTCATTGTATGGTACAATTACAGTTGCCCCAGAATGTATCTTCGTCCTTCTAAACGGATCAGGATACTGTGCAAGAACTATAGCTATGCTGATTCTCTCTACACTGGAGTATCAAATGAACCACTGAGGCTTGAACGAAGTGATTAAAATCATAGGTAGGGCCACAAGGGGATGGCAAAAGACTGAGGATGACTTGCTGGTATGTTACAAACCTATGTACCTAATACGTAGTAGGAAAGGTGTGGAATAAAAAACTCAAAGCTATCGATGTTTAATACAGACATGTGTTCAAGGAACATAGTGTGTTTTTTTCAGCTGTGGACCAAACTCTTTAGCACAGACATATACACAGCCTTCAGAATAAAAGCATTTGCCTCCCACATTATCTTGCTTTTCCTTCCCAAGTGCCAGCTTGCTTGCTCACTATATTTACTGTTAAACAATCCTTCCTCATAGGAGCTCAGGGTGGCATTCTGTCTCCCCCCCCTCCATTTTATCTTCACAACCAACCTGTGCGGTAGGTTAGGATAAGGGCAAATGACTGGCCAAGGTCACCCTCATCACAGAGTTGGGATTTGACTCTAACCTAGTTCCAAGATTCTAGCCACTACGCGATATGGGCTCTCGCATTTGTTTTAATTTTGTTTTCTTGTTTTAATCTTTTCCTTCGTGTTGATTTAAATCTTGAAATTGCCTCCATAGGGGAGGGAAAATGTCTTTCTGACTGACAGTCGTCAGTCTTCATAACTTAACAGGCAAGCTGACCATAAATGCTGTGCATATCCAGTTTCAGATCTAATGCAGAAGATCCATTCAATGTTCCCTCCAGGCTACATTTCTACCAAACATTCACCTCTGAAGTTATACACTTCTGTCTTCATCACCCACAAGCCACCCAATTTGACCTTCCCTGACTTCCTGACAAAGTGGGTTTAGCTGCACCTGGACCTTTGCAGCTATGTTTTCATTTCACTGAGATGCTCAAAAGTCTTCTTCTAATCCCACCATTCCCCTGTAGATCACCTAAAAGCAATATCCTATTACGATTCGCACCAGCATGATTGAGCTCATATAGTTCACGCAGAGAGAAAAAAACTAATCATACTGGCTTTGTGTGAATTGACTTTGTCTCTAGGGAAGCTTGCTTCTAGCTTTGATTCTGAAAGAGGCTCATCTTCCAAGGTATAAGAGTTAATTTAAGATAGTTAAAACACAGAAGCTATTGAGAGGCCAGGGAAAGACATTGAAAGGGGAAATTCTGATACAACTCTCTCTGAATTAAAGTGTGGCCAATTTCATCAAGTGACACAGCAAAGGGTGAGAGTTTACAGGGCTGGGAAAAAGCTATAGGACAAGTCTCCTATGCATTTGTTTACTTTCAATATTTACATGAGAGTGATGTAGATGTAAATTGCAAAGCAGTTGAGCTACTGCTGTCTCTGGGAGGCATGACATCTCCGTCACCTCCGTGCTTTTATTTTGTCAAAGAGCTTTTGGGCAGTTGAATGTTCCAGGTCATCTTCTCTCAACGAACAGTTAATACGTTCTATATATAAAAAAGCGGATTAGTTGGACTGAGCTATTTTTTAACAGTTCAATAAGTGAAGCACTTAATAGGATTTGTTGTTCCAGACTGGTTGAGAGTAACCTGTCAATCCAGTTGAAGAATGATTATGTTTTAAAATAATTTCAATCACATGTACAGCTAGAAAATTTTAGGAGCAGCTCTTAGATGCACTGAGAAATGTTATTTAATAGTTGCAAACAAACCTTCTGTCAAAATAATGGAGATACCACTGGGGATGGGGAAAGAGGAGGAATTTTGTACTGTCAAAGATTAGCAATGGGAGCATCGTGACAATAATAAGGCTGCTCTTCCACCATGACGTTCTTCAAAGCCGCTAGCTCATTAACTTATTCTAGTTCTTTAAGATTATGGCAAGGGCTTGTTGATTACATGAATCTGTTCAAATCATCTGTGGTAAATAATCTTTTAAATACCAGAAAACTGATGCAAGTTAGGGCCAGTTCATACATCCAGTACCATACACTGGGAAGACTTGCCTCTCTATAGCCCTTTCTTGGGGAACTACCATTGTCTTGGGATCCTCATGTGTCCACTACATTTCCATATACTTCTCATCCTTTCATACTATATGGGATTCAACACAGCAAACCTTAGATAGGCATCTTCCATGTAAAGTGTGCATAATCCCCACTCCTTCACACACACTAAATAAAGAACTGATGTTGACATTTGAAGTGTACTGTGCTCTCTTCACCCCCAGCCTACTTTTTCTTCAGGCTAATATTAAGCTGCTCTTAGACAAGCCTCTTGTTTATTCCTGTCTTAGTGAGAGCACTAAGCTGCAAAAGCTGGTTCAAGGACTGTCTGGCTAATATTTCTTCACTAGATGATTTGATCTCCTGCACTGTACATGCAGTGATTCTGCATTTCTCTGTAGGTCTTTTACCTTGTGCTAAAAAAAAGCAGAGCTGGAAAAGAAAGCTAGTGGAGATCAGCCTGTAATCTTGGTTGCTTCTCAGGGAAATTCAGTTCTACAAAATTATACCCAAAACTCTCAGAAATAAAACCTGGAAGACTTCTAACACCACCTCAAATATATACTCCATACAATTTAATGCATTCAAGATGATAAATCGGTGGTACATGACCCCTGCTAGGCTGAACAGAATAAAAGCAGACAACAACACATTTTGCTGGAAGAAATGCGGTGCTGTAGGAGAGTTCTTGCACTGCTTGTGGTAGTGCCCAGTAATACTTACCTTTTGGATCCAAATCATTGACCAGATACAACACATAACAGGAACTCGCTTACCTGACCTCCCAGAGATCCTCCTGCTTGACCTCTGGGTGGAGCCTATGGGCAATAACACAACAAGGTTGTTAATTAATACTCTCCTTGCCATTGCTAGACTTGCTATAGCTCAGAAGTGGAAAGATGGCAAGGACGCCATTGGGAATGGCTGCTTAAAACTGATGCTCCGCAAACCCCTCTACCTAATCCCAATTGTAAGCATAGTTATAATATATTTGAAAGGCAAACGAGATGGGGAAAATAATGGTACTCCTTAAGGGGTAATCAAGGCTCCAATTAAAACAGTACAGTCGACAAATAAACAGGAGTTGAAAACATTGGACGTTAGGATCCCTGCTGTGACGGCAAACAGCTCGCTTAATAAACTGTTGGATTCAGCCTTTGACTGGCAAGACTTCCCGGCGATGTTAGAAAGGTTAGAAAACCGGCTCAGAGAAAAGATATCACAAACTCTTCAGCCTATAACAGAACAGCTAAAAGACATCCAAGCCTCTCTAAAGATCACTGCCCATACAGGGCTCTGAAAATCGGGTCAGCTCTGAAAACAGAGGTAAAAGAACTGAGGAAATCGGAGGGAATTACACACGACCGGGTCCTTGCGACTGAATCGCAATTAAAACAATTAAATTTAAAACTCAGAGGGGTCCCAGAGGGAGAGGAGGATAAGCTACCAACTACAATGTTTGTGCAGGAATGGCTGAAAACCTTGAGATATAATTAGGCCCCCTTGAAACTCCGGATAATAAGAGCATTCAGATTGGGCTCACTCTCTAATCCACATAGGAGAGTGCCGAGAGACATATTGGTACAATTAGGAGACTGGGATACGCATCTATAAATAATATCTTTAGCAAGAAATTGGGGGCACATTCCTTTCAAATGTTAGTTTTTCCAGATACTTCAAAAGAAGCCCTGGAAATCCGGCACCAACTGAAACCTATAACCAGCAAGCTACAAGCAGCGAATATACATTATAGATGGCTGCCATTGGGAAAGCTCCAAGTTTCACAGAACGGGAAGGCTTACCTTGCGGTGGATGAGGAGACAGGTTTCCTCATGGTACAGGCGTTAAAGATCTCAGATGAAGCTGAATGCAAAGCCTACAAGAGGAAACTACTCTCAGCAACTCCTGAAAAAAGCCTGAAATTACTGATTCGCCCTAACACGCCTTCGGAAGCGGAAGAAATGGTTGACGAGCAGGATGTGCCTTATTAAAATAGATATTTAAAGGGTCTGCTATTTAAGTTAATGAGAGTCAAACAAGCTTAATATTATATGTTCTTTGTTGGAGTTATTCTGTAATATTTGCCTTTGTCTAATAGTAATCGGGGTATGGGGGGGAGCGAGCTCGCTGGATCCAATTGAATAGGACTTGACTGGAGGCTGACCGGAAGGACGAGGAAGGCAGGTTAGCCATTTCTCTTTCCAGCTCATTCCGACAATTTTTAACTATTTTTAGACTTTAACTGAAAACACTGATTTATTGTTGAATTGTCTTATTTGGGCACTATAGTTTGCTAAATTTAATTAATTTGACAACAGTATACTAATTGATTGATTTATTAATAGGGGTATTAATTTATTGTTGTAGGGGTTGGGGGGGAGAAATCTGGATTGTTGATTCTCTTCTCTGCCTATTACTAAACTTATACGGCACCATACAGCAGCTGGGTGAAAGGCGGAATCACACACTGCTAAACAACAAAAGAAATCTCTACATACTTAAGTTCGGATTTTTATTAAGTGTAGAAGGGGACAGAGAGAACTAACACAAACAAACAAGGAGGGGGAAATCACATATAGCTGAACACCGAAAGAAATCTCTACATACTTCAGTTCTGATTTTTATTTAGAGTAGAAGGAGACAGAGAGATCTAACACAAACAAACAAGGAGGGGGAATATAAGAACAATAAAATATAAAAATAAGTAAAAAACATTGATCCCAACATTCAGTACAGAAGAACAGATTTCGGATAAGAGATTGGTGAAACATTTTTGGGAGGTTTATTTGAAGTATTTACCATCAACCATGAAAATAACTTCGGTCAACATTAGAGGATTGAACAACGTAATCAAAAGAAAGAGGTTTTTTCAGCAAATAAAACATGCAAGGCCAGACATCTTATTTATTCAAGAAACTCATCTACGTTCTGAGAATGATCCTATTTTAAAAACTAATCTATATCCTACTGAACTGCAGGCTCCTGGCTCAAGCAAATCAAGAGGTGTAGCAATCTTACTTTCCAAGAACTTAAATTTAATTATTAAGAGTATAATAAAGGACCCATTAGGGCGGTTTATATTTCTAAAGGGCATGGTGGAGGGGAAAATTATTACTCTGGCTTCGATATATGCCCCAAATAAAACTCAAATACCATTTCTAGATGCTGTACTAACAGAGCTCACACACTTTCAGAAGGTGGAGCTTATAATAGGTGGAGACCTGAATTACATAGCCAATTATAGGCTCGACAGAACTTGGCCGTCCTCCAACAAAGCTCTTAAAGCGCCACTTAATACAAGTACCGCCTATGTGGCGCATGGAGAACGCTTAACCCGACAGAAAGAAATTATACCTATTTTTCTCCCAGACATTTGATTTTTACCAGGATTTATTACATTCTTATTTCGCAAACATTAATGCACTCAGTTGTCTCTATGGATATTGGAAACAAATACCTTACCGACCACTCCTGGTTGGAGGGAAGAATAGACATCAATACAGAAAAATACATAGACAGGAAATGGTCAATGGACAGAAAGCTTTTATTGAACACACAAGTGAGGGGGAAAATTGAAACGGATTTTAAAAATTTCTTCTCAGAGAACATAACACCAGAAATATCCACAGCTCTGGTCTGGGACTCTATGAAGGCGGTGATCAGAGGCTCCCTGATAGTCGAAACTTCTAGAAGTTGAAAAGAGAAGGAGAGAGTATTGAAAGAAACAACTAACCGCATCAATTTGTTAAGAGACAAGCATCGGAAAACAGGCAGTAAGAAAATATATCAGGAACTAAAAGCAGAACGCAAAGTACTAGAGAACTTAAAACTCACACAAATACAAATATATATATATATTTAAAGCAGAGGTTTTGGCAAAAATCGTCCAAAAACATTAGCATCTTGGCTTGGAGAGTGAAAGACAAAAGAAAATCATCGAATGTAGGTTCAATAGAAAACAATCAAGGTATACTAAAGTACGCAGGGAAGGAGATAGCAGATATCTTTGTGGATTTTTATAAAGATCTATATGATACAAGAAACCCTAACCTGAATGCTATCAAGGATTATCTTAACTCCTTGACTACATTACCAAAGCTCAGTGTGGAGCACAAGGATCTGATGGAGGAGGAAATATCAGCTCAAGAAGTTTTGGAGGTAATTAAGAACATGAAAAACAACAAGGCCATGGGTTTGGATGGCCTCCCTGCAGAATTTTATAAGACTTTCCGCACAGTCCTAATTAAACACCTGATAGACACTTGCAATGAAATAATGTTGACAGGTTGTATGCCAGCATCTTGGTCTGAATCTACAATCACAGTAATACCCAAAGACGGAAAAGACCCCACACTGCCAGCTTCTTTTAGACCAATAGCATTGCTCAACCATTATAACAAAATATTCACAACAGTCATTGCCAACAGAATAAAGAAATTCATCACGAGATATATTAAATCAGATCAAACAGGCTTCATTCCAAATAGACAGCTGACGGAAAATATACAAAGAACGATAGACATAATCATTCATGAGAAACATAGGAAAGGGGACTCGACAAACTTAGCAATAGACTTTGAGAAAGCCTTTGACTCTTTAGAAACAACATATATGAGAGAACTGTTTAAGAAGTTGGAGTTTGGGGAGAATTTCTTAAGAGTGTTACAAGCTCTATACACGGGAACTAAAGCTAAAGTTAGGGTCAATGGCAGAGATTCTTATTTCTTCCAACTGACTAGAGGAACGAGACAAGGGTGCCCACTATCCCCGCTGATATTTGCAATAGCAATGGAACCTTTAGCTGAAGAGCTTAGAACCAATACGTGTTTTAAGGGAATAGAAATAAACGGGACAACACATAAAATAAATCTTTATGCTGACGATATGACACTCTATATCTCTGATACTGAGCAATCATTGAAAGCCATACAACACATGTTAGCAACATTCGGGGATATCTCGGGACTGCAGATCAACTCTTCAAAATCGGAATTGTTCCCTATACATTTAGATCAGACAACTACGGCGCGGTTGCAGAGTGTATACCCATATAAATGGGTAACAGATAGCTGGAGACACCTAGGAGTTCATTTACCTCTGGATCCAAAGCATCTTTTTAAAAAGAACTATCAACCATTAGTTATAAACATTAAGAATGAATTGAATAATTGGGAATCCCTGAAACCATCGCTATCTGACAGGCTCCATATAGTTAAAAGTTTTATCCTTCCTAAATTCCTATTCCTATTTAGGGCCCTTCCTATATTCATAGCAAAAAAGGACTTTAATAACTGGCAACGTTTTCTGACGCGATTTCTTTGGAATGGTAAGAAATCAAGACTGAACCGGAACGTGCTACACAGACCATCAAGCCTTGGAGGATTGGACTTTCCACACTTATCTTCTTACTACCAGGTATCTATTTTGTCTCATATAACTCAAATGTTACACATAGACCATAACAATCCTTGGATGCAAATAGAAAATAAATATGTCAAACCATACAATCTACAAGAAATATTTTGGATACCACCGGCTCGCAGACCGAAAACAATAAAACGTAATTTTTACTAGCGACATCGCTTAAGATCTGGGACCAAAGAAAAAGACTTATCTCTCCAGGTATCTCAGTACTATCTACTTACACGAATCAAAACTGGTTTCCTCAGGGCATGATACCTAATGCCTTCAAACAATGGAGTATGGCGGATTTGGGGCGGATTTATGACCTGGTGCTAAAAGACAAAATGCAGGCGAAAACATTTTTTGACCAGAAATTGGGTGAACAGGCCCCATGGTATCAATATCTACAATTAAGAGATTTAATTGAGCAACTGGCTGAGTCAGTGCTATTTCAAAGGGGATTAACAGACTTGGAAAAAGTAATGCTGGCATTCACAATAACGTCAAAAGGGGTGCTTTCTAAGATGTATAAAATTTTAATAAAAGAAGATAATGCAAACAAACTAGCCTATCAAAACAGATGGGAAGAAGATCTTAATCTTGCCCTCCAAGAATCAGACTGGGCAGACATTTGGGCTTCTCCAGCAAACAAATCATCAATATATAACATTCGTCTTCAATTCTTCAAAATAACTTCTCGGTGGTACCTTACTCCGCAACAGCTACATAAAATTAAACCTTCGATAAACACTACCTGTTGGAAACAGTGTGGCCAGATAGGGTCATATCTTCACTGCTGGTGGAGCTGCCAAGAAATACAAAACTTTTGGAAGGCCGTGATAACACAGATAAATGGGATCACTAGGCAGACATCGCCATGCAATCCGGAGGTGGCCCTGCTAAATTTGTGGAATGAATTGATGACAGGGAGCAGCAAGGAACTCATCTCAACGTTACTTGCTGCAGCAAGGTTGACAATAGCAGCAGCTTGGAAATCTCCTTCTCCCCCCACAATTTCAGCATGGCAAAAGGTTTATAATGGCAAAAATTACGGACTCCTTGAAGAGAGCAAATAATAGTAATATACCAACTTACACTAAATTTGTTAGGATTTGGGCCCCAGTGCTAGACTATATAGTGACGAATGATATACTCCCCGCTAAGCAGATTTATCATAAATGGTTATATTTATAGATTTCAGCAGATAACTTAAAAATATCAAACTCACAGTAACTCACCAGTGCTGTATGGTGGCGGTATGTTGTTACACTGTAAGTAATTATCTTTTTTAAAAAATATTTTAAATATAAAAAACTACAATACAAAATAACGACTCTCTGTCAACAATTACACAATGAACAATTAGCATAAAAAGTCTATATAAAAAAGTCTCGTTAGGGAAATCTAGGCTAACCAAATAACAGTAACTTGTATTTGGCTTTTGATATAGTTTCCCAATCAAAGGTGTCAATGTCTATTTTATCTAAGATAGGATACCAGATATTCAGAGGACTGGAAAAGTCACTCTCATTTTGGTTACTGGAATGATAAATTGAAAAATTGTCCAACATGAATAGATCCCGTACTTTATACCACCACTGAGTTATATTTGGCACCTTAATATCTTTCCAATATTTTGCAATTAGAATTTTAGCCGCTGTGGAAAGAATACTGATTAATTTTTTGACTTTTTCAGGAGGGCCACAAACCAAAGAGAACAGCTGGCGAAAAAGGTCTGTAAGTAATTATCTTAACAGCTATATGTAGAAATCTTGAATCAGTAAATTTTTGTATTATGTAAATCTTTTAATAAAACCAATAAAAAAATTGTAAAAAAAAAAAAAGAAATGGAAAGATGAAAAAACCCTACCTTGATTTCTTGGAAAAACAAGATTTGGGAACATTTTCTATTGGGGAAAATGGCCTCACAGAATGCGGCACTCACCTCGGGCAGTAGTTTACATAAATTCCAAGCAATTTGATTTCCGATGATCGCAGACCTGTCTGAGGGAGACTTTGTTCCTAATAATTGTCATTAGCAGAAACTGTTATTCTTTTGAACTATCTAAAATTGTGTTTGTTTCTCAGTTACTGTATAGATTGTCACTTCTATACTGTTAGACATGAAGTATTATCCACTCATGCAGTTTACGGTTTGTTTGTGTTAAATGCTATATTATCAAAAAATTATAAAGTCTTTAAAAAAAAGAAGGAAAGAAAAAGAAAGAAAGAAAGAAAGAAAGAAAGAAAGAAAGAAAACCTGCTGGTGTTGATATGGGAATTCTGTTAAGATTCATGTATGAAACCCTTCCCTCATTATTACTGGTATGCCATTTTGGATGTTCCACAGAAGTGACACTAGAAGCACCATCAGTGTTACCCTTTTCTTATGTTTTGAGGTCTCAGCCACAGGAGATGCACATTTCTCCCATATCCTATATGGTAAAAGAACATGCACCTCCCCTGTTAGACAAGAATACTCAAAGGAAGAAGTCCAGTTTCCTCTTTTGCTTCTTCATTGGAATATTTGAAACTGCTCTGAACCCACTTACAGAATGAGTTAGCTTTGGTTTACCTCCAATTTTCTCACTAAGCGCCTAAAGATTTACCAAGACTCCAGTCTTTACAGACTCCCTTTGTTTTAATGAGTGATTTGTGCTTTCTATGATCAGCAGCATTTTCTAGCTGCTCCAGGTCTACTGATATTCATCACTGGTCTTATCAGAACTGTTACAAATATAGAAGCACATATACACCCAAGGTTTGCTTTGTTTTGATGACTCATTTACCACAAATAAAAGAGGGAAGGGCAATAGTGTTTTTGTCCTCAAATACCTAGCTAGAGGGATACTGCCAAAGTAAAATACTTCCTTGTGTTCAAGTTTGTAGAAATGCTCTAAGCTTTCTTCACTTGCCTTCTGAGATTGTCCAGAAGCATCCCTTTTTGTGTAACTCTTTGGTGATCAGGTTTTATATTATATCAGTTTCTGTCTGACTGTAAAAAGGCCCTAGCTTGGACCTACTGCCAACCATTGTTTATGAATCCAATACTGACTATGACAGCAAAGGAATAATATGCATGCAGGTGTATTCCATATAATAGCCTCAGTGCTTTGGAATTAAATTCCTGCCTAAATATTTTTCAATTAGGTAGCTGAACCCCCTCCCCCCAGAGAATACTATATATCACAGCTAATGTTGCAGTGGGGAAAAACACACAGTCAAAATATAATGATGATAACAAAATCTACTTTCAGGCCTTTAGAGCATACAAAAAGGATGGATACTTCTACCAAGGAAAGATAATTTCATAGGAGATACTGTATTGAATACTAACATGATGTGCAAAACAAAGTTGTAAACAAGTAGCTGGTAGAGGTTAGGTGAGATGGCATTTGCTCGTCTCTGCAGCCTCACTACAAATATGTGGTAAAGAATAAGCAATGTTTGAAAGGGGGGGTGAGTTTAATGATAGGGAGATTATTGTTAAACTTTGACCACTGGGGGGGGGATTAGTGAACTGCAAGGTATATGTGTGTGAGAGAGAGAGACATCATGGGAGGGACGTATACAATTTCAAGCCAGAGGAGCAGAGCAGAGAGAGGCAGTGTGTGTTGTGAGTGAGTGAGTGAGCAAGTGATTGATTAGGAGCTGGGCAGGAGTACACCACTAGCAAAGAAGGAATGCAGCTGCCCCAGCCGAAGCCCAGCTCCAAGCACCGCACCACCGCCTTCTCACCCCAGTAAACGCAGATTGTTTTTTAAAAATATATATATATATAAAGAAGGGGAAATGGAGCTTGTACACCAATGAAGGTGGGAGGATGGTGGTGTCAGAGGAGCTTGCAGCTGCCTCGGTCTACCCTTCGCATATCCTCCATAGGCCATCAAGTGCTCCATCCAATGCTCCATGCTTGCCACCACAGCGATACTCTATGTAGTTTGTGATTGCCCCCAAAAGAAGGGGCTGCGTGCTTTGCTCACAAAGAACACGGGACACTTCTGTTTGCCTCCTCTACCACCTCCTTTTGAAACAGTACCAGCAGGGAACAATCTTCTTTTACCCCTCCCCCTGTCTACAAAAAGTCTCAGCACTCAGTGGCCTGCAGGGTAGTATGAGCAGCCAGTACGACAACCACCTAGCTGCTGGCTTGCTCCCTTGATGCCCTCCATCCACCCTTTGCATATCCTCTGCAGGGCACCCCTTTAAAGTAGTCCATAGTAATGGTTTGTTTCACAAAAAAGGTGCAGAGTGCAAGGAACAGCAAACCGCATAGGGCGAAGACAGAAAAGGGTCAGGAACTGGGCGCTGATGCAGTATCCATGGAATGATGTCTGCATCAGAAATACCCAGGAACTGAAAGAGGAGCAAGAACAAAGTCCGGGGCAAAAATGGTTTCAGAAAAGCCAGGGATACAGCGGACTGAAAACAGAAAGGGCAAAAAGGAATGCAGAAGCTACCAAAAAAGTCATCAGAAATATGAGGTGAAACTGGAAGGGAATGCAGAATGACTTTTATAAGGCGACAGAAGTGCTGGGAAATCAGGGGAAATGACTGGTGCAGAAAGGGCCTTGGTGACATCTCAGTCAAAGAGTTTCCTGTGGTGGGAGGCAAATTCATAATTATAAAATGTGTTGCAGATGAACTCTTGATACTTCAGCTCAAGTAACAAGATTTGTCTGTTTAAGCACTGATAAAAACTAGCACCACACCCATTTTATGGATTGCTGCTTTGATGTTTGCCTACTTTGCTGTGTGTGGGATTCGGAAGTGATGAAAAGATGAGAGTAGTGTGGGAAGTGCCAAACCCTGCTTACCTCTGTTGTCTGGCACTGTTGCTGCTAGCCAAAAGTTTGATTTTATTCTACTGACATGTTAAAGGTAGTTTCAAGTAAATCTGTGTTATGTATTGAGACTAAACCATTCCTCAGGCTATACCAGGAACGGGTCAAGCTTGCTACTTTAGAATAATAGCTCACCAGGATCCTGGAGCTAACCAATAGATAAGTGGTGTGATGTAAATAGCCTATCACTGGGAGTGGGCGTGTGTTGGGTGTGGTGTTTGCATGCTTTATAAGCAGGGCTCAAGCCCTGCTAGTTGTCTTGTAGTTTGCTGAAATCACTTAATAAACCAGAGCTGATCACTGCAATGTGTCTAGAACCCAGTGTTTAACAACTTGTTTGAAGCTTTTAGAATCTCTGTTAAGAAATTTATTTCATCCCATGTGAAAATGTGGCTGTTGTGCATTGAGCAAGAGTCATCCTGAACTAGTACCTGGATCTGGTGGAGCTTGTTTCCCTGAAAAACAGCTTACTAGGATCCTGGAGTAGACCAATAGAGAAACAGTGTTGTGTAATTAGCCTATCGTTGGGAGTAGGGTGTGTTTGGGGTGTGGTGACTGCACTTAAAAACAGGGCAGCTGCCCTGGATTTTGTCTTGTAGTGTTCCTGAAATCACTTAATAAAGTAGAGCTGTTTTACTGCAATGCGTCCAGAACCACCCAAAAAAACCCTTCAACATTTTAAAAATAATTTAATCTGTATAGTTTAATCACTCCTACACAAACATGTGTCCATACCAGTTGTGAAGTGGAAAGCAGATAGCTCTTTACATATTTCATTTTCAAGTCTGAATTGGTAAATAATTGTTTTGCCTGTACAACATGGCACCTGCCAGCCAAAAAACAAAGGCTTTCAGCCATGGCGTTATGGCCTGACTGACCAATATTAAAAATTCCCTATATTTAGAAGGGATCATTGCTAAGTGGCTTTGCATTCATGAGACTTTACGTCCATGAGGTCCAGGTTCCCTAGTGGACCTCATATAGCAGAGCTGGAAAAGATCTCTGCCTTAGAGCTGACGCCAATCAAAATGCACTCTACTGGAATAGATGGGCTAGTGGTCTGACTAAGGCAGCTTCATAGTTCATACTGTTGGCTGACCTATATGGCTGGGGGGGGGGGTGTTGTACCATAAGTCTGGTGGAGCACAAATTGTGCAGACTTACAACAGTCAGTTTTACAAAGTTTGAGTCCAGTGACACCTTAAAGACAAGCAAAGTTTTATTCAAGGTATGAGCTTTTGTGTGCGCACACACTTACTCAGACACCCCTTCCAAGCCAAGTTGCTGTTTTACTTTGAGGAGCCAGCCAGCTTCCAAGTACACAAATGATCTATTAGAAACTGAATGGAGGATTCCCATGGGAATGGGCATTTCTCTCCCTTTTTTACAGCTAATTTCTTTCACATGGCAGGTTCCCAGACACATCATATGCCTCACACGTTGCATTGCTAGTCAAGATTTATAGGCTCTGTGAGTGGAAGTCAATGTTAAATCACTCTAATAATGAAAGCTCATATCTTGAATAAAACTTTGTTAGTCTTAAAGGTGCCGCTGGACTCAAACTTTGTTCTACTGCTTCAGACCAACACTGCTACCCACCTGGATAGTAGTCAGTTTTGTTCTTCTTGATTAATATATACGAGGGGAGAGGTAGCTAATGTCCTGTGCCTATGTTTCAGGTTTCTTAGTAGTGATCCTGAAACCTGTATCCCCAGTGCAAGGGTGGGGGGAAGGAGGTCCATGGAAAAAACAGAGAGAAGAAACACAGACAGATCAGATTCCTGAATATGGTCATGATCCAAACAATTTTACAAGGAGGTCCACACACCCAAGGGAACTTGTGGGTGTTTCCTGAGCAGCAGTCCTCTATTAAGGGGAACTGTCTGATTGCAATAGTGCATCTGTTGTTTGAAGAAGGTCACAAATTAAGTCCTTGGTTATGCCTTAAGAAGTTTGTTGGATACAAGACTATAGCTTTCTTTGTAGAAAAAGCCCAGCAGGAACTCATTAGCATAATAGGTCACACCCAACAGCAGAAACTCATTAGCATATTAGGCCACACCCCCATGCCTTCCCTTGGCTTGCCTGGGCACCCCGCGGCTGCTGGGGGGGCGCTCTCCAGGCCTTCCCTCTGTAGCCATGCATGCAGAGGTTTTGGCTGTAGTGGGCGTGGCCAACTCTGAAGCCAGCCGGAACTCCGTTCCTGTGTGTTCCTGCCCAAAAATAGCCCTGGCCTTGTGCAAAAATGCCAAAATGAAATGAATGCATGGTGACATATGTAGTGCCTTATACTGTCAGACCATTGGTCCACCTACCTCTGTATTGTCTAATCAGACTGGCAGTCAGTTTGGTGTAGTGGTTAAGTGCGTGGACTCTAATCTGGGGGTTTGATTCCCCACTCCTCCACTTGCACCTGGCTGGATGACCTTGGGCAAGCCATAGTTCTGATAAGAGCTGTCCTTGAAAAAGAGCAGTTTCTGTCAAGAGCTCTCTCTTCTTCCTCTTCTTCTCTGAGATCACAGGCTTGCACCCACTAACAGCCCGCCTTGGCCTCCCAAATTTGAGATCCAACCCTACAGAAGTGGAGATTTTGTGCAGGCATAAGGCAGCAAAATGATCACCTGGATGCATGGTGGTTGGATGACCTGTGGACACAATGTTGATTTCAGACTATGTATTCATTTTTACACAAAATTAATACCTGCGCAAGGCTTATATGTTTTACTGGAGAAGACTTAATTGACTTATGGCACTTGTGAATACATTAATATACCATACACACATGCACCAAGACCCAAACAAATAATTAAAAAAACAGGTCTGTTAAAAGACAATGGCAGAATGGGCACTCAGGTGACCATAGTTACATTGATGTTGGCCTCCTTTACAGTTCTCTAAGCCGTGCACAATCCAGCACTGAAACTGGATGAGTGGATGAAGTAGGATCTAATTTTATCCTGCTTAATTAAGCCTTTTAAACAGCTGACGCTATTTGATACTATCATCTTAATAGGCAACACATTTTATGCAGATAAACTATTCTGTCACCTTGGTTTGTTTCCATTCCCCAAACGTTTTGAAGTGTGTTTGTTGTTTAAAGCAGTAATTTAGTTGATATGAAACTAATGGAGGTAAGCAAATCCTCATCCACTTTCAAGATGACCCCCTCAGAGGCCTAAATCAGTTTTTATATTTTCTGCATCCGTACATAGTACCATTATACTAATCTGCCAAATTTAATTAAATAGTCATATGTCCAGGCATCATCATTCAAATAAAAACAAAACAGTTGTTTCCCGTGTTACATGCTACATTAACCACATCCTCCAGTGTTTTTCTTTTAAAACAACTTGTTGGACAACATAGAAGTTTGTGCTGTCATCTTGAAAGCAACAGTTACATAATACACTTGAATGCAATATTTATTGCTAAGTGACTCAGGATATATGAGAGTAATAATGCAATATTATGCAGAGTTACTCCAGTTGAAACTGAGTGGATTTAGACTGGAGTAATTCTGAATGAACTGTAAGAATTCCTGTAGTTATTTTTTAAAGGGCAGAGCATTCACAAAGAGGGATGAGGTGCTGGTTCAGTTTTATTTATTTATTTTTAAAATTATATTTATATGCCACTTTTCTCCTGTGTTACAAGACAGTGATCATAATGTTGTTGAGTTCAACATTTGTATAAACAGGGAATTGGCCAAAAAGACTGACACAACCACTTTTAACTTTAAAAGGGGTAACTTCTCTGATATGAGGGGACATGTGGGGAGGAAACTGAAAGGAAAAGTAGAAAGGGTCAAAACCATTGGGGAAGCTTGGAAACTATTTAAAACTATGATCCCAGAAGCTAAAAAAAATATATTCCGCAGGTTAGAAAAGGCACAAACAGGCATAGGAAAAAGCCTGCATGGTTAACAAACAAAGTAATGGAAGCTGTAAAAGGTAAAAAGGATTCCTTTAAGCAGTGGAAAGCTAGTCAGAGTGAGGCTGGTAAAACGGAACACAGGCTATGGCACATAAAATGCAAGTCTGTGGTCAGGCAAGCAAAAAGGGAATATGAGGAGCATATAGCAAAAAAAGGTAAAGACCAACAATAAAACTTTCTTCAAATACATTACACGCAGGAAACCAGCCAGGGAGGCAGTGGGGAAATTACAGGCTAGTCAGTCTGACGTCGATACCGGTTAAATTGGTGGAAACCATTATTAAGGAAAGAATTAGTAGGCACATAGATGAACAAAACCTATTGAGGCAGACTCAACATGGGTTCTGTAAGGGAAGATCTTGTCTCACTAACCTGTTAATGTTCTTTGAGGGGGTGAACAAACATGTGGACAAGGGGGATCCAATAGATATTGTTTACCTTGACTTCCAGAAAGCTTTTGATAAAGTTCCTCATCAAAGGCTCAGAAATCATGGGATAAAAGGACAAGTCCTTTTATGGATCAAAAACTGGCTAATTAATAGAAAACAGAGAGTGAGTATAAATGGGCAGTTCTCCCAGTGGAGGGGGGTAAGCAGTGGGGTACCACAGGGATCAGTACTTGGTCCACTGCTTTTTAACTTGTTCATTAATGATTTGGAGTTGGGAGTAAGCAGTGAAGTGGCTAAATTTGCGGATGATACGAAGTTGTTCAGGGTGGTGAAAACCAGTGAGGATTGTGAGGCACTCCAAAGGGATCTGTCAAAGATGGGCAAGTGGGCGTCAACATGGCAAATGGGGTTCAATGTGGCCAAGTGCAAGGTGATGCACATTGGAGCCAAAAATCCTAAATATAAATACACATTGATGGGGTCTGAACTGGCAGAGACAGATCAAGAGAGAGATCTTGGAGTTGTAGTAGATAACTCACTGAAAATGTCGAGACAGTGTGTGACTGCAATAAAGAAGGCCAATGCTATGCTGGGGATTATTAGGAAGGGTATTGTAAACAGATCAGCCAATATCATAATGCCGCTATATAAATCAATGGTGCGACCTCATCTGGAATACTGTGTGCAATTCTGGTCACCACACCTTAAAAAGGATATTATAGCTTTGGAAAAAGTGCAGAAAAGAGCAACTCGAATGATAAAAGGGTTGGAACACTTTCCCTATGAGGAAAGGTTAAAGCGCTTAGGGCTCTTTAGCTTGGAGAAAAGACGACTGAGGGGTGACATGATCGAGGTTTATAAGATTATGCATGGGAAAGAGCAGGTAGAGAAAGAGGTATGTGTGCAGTTCTGGTCACCACACCTTAAAAAGGATATTATAGCTTTGGAAAAAGTGCAGAAAACGGCAACTCGAATGATAAAAAGGTTGGAACACTTTCCCTATGAGGAAAGGTTAAAGCGCTTAGGGCTTTTTAGCTTAGAGAAACGACGACTGAGGGGTGACATGATCGAGGTTTATAAGATTATGCATGGGATAGAGCAGGTAGGG